>NW_010389600.1:30800-36868 GCF_000710305.1 Buceros rhinoceros silvestris
TTATTTGAGACATGGGCGTAGTAATTCTTTTGTTAAAATCCTCATATATACCTGCGAAATTAGGCTGCAATAAATACTGCCAGAACGATTATTTTGCTGTTCTAAAAGTCCATGCAATTGATTTTATTTACATGGACAGTCATAAGGTGTTTTTAGATGCTAAACAGTAAAGCAGATCAAATTTGGTATCATAAAAGATGTTGAATTTGCATCTTGATACATACGTGCTTATGATACAGTGCACAGTACTAAAGTTTGAGGAAAAACATAAGGGCGAAATTATGAACTCAAGTCATTTCAGTACTTCAGCTGTTTTTCTGCTAGTTTAAACAGAATTTGGAATTGCATTGACCTGTAAAATACAGAACCTGGTGGAGACCTCCCTAACTTAACCGTCATTAAAAGTAAATGCCATGACAAATTTTTGGTTCCATTTTTACTCCCTTTTTATGAATAATTTGCATTTTTTCTTTGTTGCAGTGATATGGTTTACTGTGGAGTATATGATAATGCTCTTGACAATGACAACTATAACATTGCCAGAGGTTTTAACTACCACCAAGGACCTGTAAGAGCCAGCTTCTTTGACTTTAGAAATACTGTCACCTTTTCAAACTGGCAGCAATGATAATAATCTTTTTTCATTCTTTGCTTAGGAATGGCTGTGGCCAATTGGATATTTTCTTCGTGCCAAATTGTACTTCTCAAAGTTGATTGGTCCGGAGATATATGCAAAAACTGTAGTTATGATTAAGAATGTTCTGTCTCGCCACTATGTTCACCTTGAAAGGTAAGACACCAGCTCACAGAGATTCAAAATATGCATTCAGTTGCATGTAAAAGTACGGATCTATAACATAAACGGTATCTGTTTTCTACATGAAAAGTTCACGGATACATGTGCTATTGCAGATCCCAAGTCAGGTTTGAGCTACAGCTGAGATGTAGTGCTTTTTATAGATCGCAGAATTACTAATACTTACCCAGGTGAAGACTGGGTGAGATAAACCTTATGTAAAAATTAGGATCTAATTTTGTACAAAAAATTAACTCACCAACACTTTTTCTGAAATTGTTTTTTAAAAAATAATTTTTCAAAACAACCTGCAAAACAAATAGTTAAAGGGCTAGTAGTGACAGATGAAAATTGTGACAGGTAAGATGATGCAAAATATTGTTAGGATTTCTTGTGCTGTAGTGTGACGGTTTCAGAATCTTAGCCTTGATATTCTAAGAAGGCAGAGAAACTTAGGGCCCTTAAATGCTCCTTTTGAGTTCTCTGTCTTAACCAATCCACACTATTTTTCCTTTTTCTCTCTGTTTATATTTTTAATCCTTAAAAATGTGATCCAAACGAAACAAAGATCTTGCTCTTGATATTTCTTCCATATAATCTGGAAGAAATATAATCTGTTCTGCAGTGCTTCAAATACACGTTTATCTGTACCTGTACGTGTTACTCAGTAGGTTTCGTCTGACCATGTGAGTAAGAAGAGGGATTTATTAAGCAACTTTTTCCCCTAGGTAGTGTCTTGTTTGGTAGTATTACCAAATGATATCTTGCAGCGTGGTAACATTCTTTGGGTTTTTTGTCTTATTTCTTAAGTCATGTACTCTTGCTCTGTTTTGGTATTTCATTTGTGCTCAACTGATGAGTATTTCTGTAAGTGTGTTAGTTTGTGGGGGGGTTTGTTCCTATGCAGGGAAAAAGGCTTATGTAGTCATGCTGTCTTAGAGCTGTTACAGTTTCAAATGTAGTTTAAATACCATTAAGTTTTTTCAGAGATTGTTGGTATCTCCTAAGTGCAAAACTACCTGAAACAGGAGCAACATGCCAGTAGTGTAAGTTCAGATATTATTAATAGCAGAGAGTCTACTTTGAAGAGGCACCCCCACAAAAAACTACAATTCCAAGCTGCAGGGGAAAAAAAATTAATTGGATCTCAGTTATTAAAGAACATACTGTGCCCACAGGACAACAGACCTTTAGTCATGGTTTTCAGTTTCCTACTGAGATAATCTTCTAGAAGGTTTTAAAACTAAATGTTCTTTTGATTTTAATGTGTAATATAACAACAATACTGATTTGTTTTTTCCTAGATCATCCTGGAAAGGGCTTCCTGAACTAACCAATGAAAACGGGCAGCATTGCCCTTTTAGCTGTGAAACTCAGGCCTGGTCAATTGGTGTTATCCTTGAAATCCTTTATGACTTGTAAAAGTTTATCTTGATTGATGTGATGAAACTTCTGTGGTCTTATCATTGGGCATAAATGAACACTGGGCTTACACTGCAAGGGAAATGTCCTATTCTGCACAATTGCTTAAGCTGTCTCCTGACTTTCAAAGATGCTGAATGCCAGAAGCTCCTACGCCCTCTAACTGTGTGGAGCTTGGATGGGTTTTTGAAAATCAGGCCACGATGACAAAACCACTGCAGAAACATTTAGTAAGGAGCAGTTTTAAGACATATGCACAAACTTAATTATAAGTAGCTATAATCTTACAGACTTTTCAAATCAAAATCTTCGTGTAACAAAGCGAGGTGTCTCTTTTCTGAGGTAAAAACAAGTAGCACAGCTCTTCTGTTTTCCCTTGTCTCTTAAAGTATAAATGAATGTTTTGCAAACGCGTGCTTAAAGGGGTGTAGGCTAACCTATAGCTTTGAGTTTGGTATGCTTTGTGTTGTAGCACCATACATTAATGAAGGCATAATATGTTGTCTCTCTGAACTGTATTATGGGGATTTTTTGGTATGTGTTCAGTTGAACGCTCCATTAAGCACCCACAGAAATAATGTTTATGAATACTGTAATAAAACAACCTTTGAAGTTATATAAAATTTTCAAAAACTTTTAACGGCTTTGACAGTTAACTTGAGCAATAATGAGGTAATATTCTATGCTAATACATTTTTAAATGTATTTAAATACTGTGGGCCATGTGGCAAACCTATTTTTTTCATTTAAATCTGTTTTTTGGGTTTTTTACCATTAGGAATTCACAAGAAACGTGCATATGCATACAATGCACAGCCTCTATGTTAGGGGAGGCTAAAGATACAGAAGTCAATGTACGTGATTGCTTAGTTAAGTTACTGAAGAGGTACGGTCACCTCAGCCTTTTATTCTTAGCAAAATCCAAGCTCTTTCGGAGCAGATGGAAATAATGAACATCAGTGGAAAGAGATCTTAGTCTGCCTTTGGAGAGGAGGAGGTTTCTAGGCCTTATGAAATTACACCGATAAGAATAAGCATGCTACCTCGATGTATTGTTCTTTGGGAACAGCATCCAGTGAACGTGATCCAAAAGATGTAAGTTCTTTCACATTTGGATGCCTGCGTGTTCTTAATGAGTTCAGTTCAGTGTTCACAAACTGCAGGTTGGATGACAAAAGCTCATTTGGTGATTCTCAACTGTCCGTTCATGAGAATTTCCATCTTAGTGCTATAAACGGAGAGTGAGGGTAACAATGCTTCCCACATCACAGTGGGGGGAAAGCAAAACTGATACTGCATTTCTTAACGTTGAACCACATATGCTGAAAAAAATATACGCAGGATGTAGCTAAAATGCACTAATAACACATGGGTCAAGATTTTACTATCTCTGTATTCTGAAGTTTCAGTACCCTGTCTGAAATACAGTGCAAGTATGCTGTCTTGTCTGGGGAGGTGTGTTTCAGATACATTGAAGGGCAAGTGAACAGGCTGAAGATGGATGAATCATAAGAAGTGGCTATATTCACACTATCTGTTTGAAGATTAATGAGTATTTGAACTCCTTTGCTGAATGAAGTGTTCAGTATTAGAAGCTATGGTTAGGGAGGTCTAGACTGTACTTCAGCTTTTGATCTGCTGCAGTACCTGGGTTGGGAAACTTTTATTTTATCAGCACAATGCATGAGAGATGTTATTAGATCAAAATGTTACTGAAATGTCAGCCACAGATTATTTATCATGTGCAAGAGGCTTATAAAGTATTTCTCATGTACTGAATTTTCAACAATAATGATACTGAGGTTTATGGTCTGCTGTATCACTAGCTTTTTACTGTTTTCCCAGATAATTTATTTCTCATTATTTCAAGGTATGTTTTATAGCCTCTGTGGTTTTAAAAAGCAAGAACAATATGGCAGAATTAAAATTGAAAGTGCAGCTTAAAGCCTATGTTGAAAAAGTTTTCCACAGGTTGTCAAAAATACACATTGGCAGTAACACTCCTTCAGTATCGGGGGAAAAATAAGTGAGAAAATTTTCATCTAAACCTTCCTGTGTTACTGCAGATGACTTTCCACTGTTTTGCACACTGCATGGCTGATCCACACTGCATATTTGTCACTGCTAGGTTTTTTTCTAATTTAAGAGTAAAAATTTAAAGGTAAATCACTGAGTACACAAAAGTCAGTTATGGAACTTCTAAACATGCCCACTTACAATGTTGCATCTGCACTGATCAGGTGAGCGTAGTTGTAGTGACAGATAAATGTTTTAAATAGGAAACATGTATCATATCAGTTGACTTTGCTGTTATGTAGCAACAAAAGTAAGATTTGAGTTTATAACTGTTGGGGGGATGGTTTTTTGCTGGGGTTTTTTTTTTGTTTGGTTGGTTTTTTTAGCACATCACAAAGCTACTCAACTCTTTGTTGAGCCCCTTTTAAAATGAAGAGGGAAGAAAGTGTTAAATCTAACACACATGAGCTGGTATTCATCTAGATAAACTCCTCTATCTTAAGTTGTCATCCCCTAAAAATAGCCAATTTACATTGACTGATCCTGAACTGTATTTTCATATATTAGTATCATTTATATTATATACTCACAAACTTACAGTAATCCTAAGTTATAATCAGTAAAATATGTTTTAGAAATAAAGGAAAAAGCTCAGTAAGAACTGTGAATCCATTATGTTCCAGTTGGTGTTTCTTGATCTATGTGTATTGAGACATCTTTTTCTTCCTCCCAATTGAAACAATTTTGACTGTTACCAATGTTTGTACAGCTAATAGCTCTTGATTTATTCAAGGATGATTGAGAATTCAAGTAAAATAATGTATCATTCTTGTGCTGCATGTCGTAATGTAAAATGGAAAGATGAGTTTTACATGTCTGTCAAGCACAGCAACAACTGATTTTTGAAAATGTCATCATTCATTTATTTCTGAAATGCACAAAATAAAATTCTTTAATTCAGAGTTAACCTTTTCACGTGGGTGGTTGGGAAGAAGCCAGAGATGAGTGATGCTGCTGCTTATGTAGTTGTTGGCAATTTTGCATTCATCAGAGACATCATGAACTCCTTGGGTCAAATATTAATTACAAGAAGGGCTAACAGCACTAATCACGTTTTTTTAAAGTGGTATAAATTTGAGCCCTATACACGGTTTGTTATGTTTGTGTCAGTATCTGCTCTCTCAGCTGGGTTTGAGTGGATGGAGATAGAAGAGCCCCGTGTGTCCCTTCCCTTGTACATTATGACATAATTTAAGTCATGGTACTGCAGACTCCCGAGAAGGTCCATCCTAAGGCCCAAGTGATACAGAGTTATTAGTTAACTTTCTTTATTGCTAGAGCAGGGTCTTTCCTGCTCTCTTGTGTAAAATTGAAGTCTCACAGCACAGATAGCCATGATGGAATGTGTTTTGCCGCTACCCTGTATCACTGCATGCATTATAAAATTAGGGTATTCCCAATCCTCTCTTCAAGCATTTTAAGTGATTTCTAGTATTCTGCATTGTATAATAATTTAAATAAATATCCTACTCGAAAATTATTAAGGAAATGTAGAAACGACCAGTTGCTGAGTTGCCAAGGAGGGGGTGAACTGGTACTCTCAGAGCTGCCCCCTCTGACCCCTCGTGGTCCCTGAAGCAGCTAAACTGAAGAATAAATGGGTGAAATGCGTTTCCGTGAGCAGGCTCGTTTCTGCTGAAGGCTTCTTTTGAGACTGCAGATGGCAGTTGCGAATCCTCTTTCGTCAGGAGCTGTAGACATGCCCGTGGTGCCCTGCCGTTGGAGGTCACCGCGGAGAGTCCGCTCCTGTCCTCCCCCGAGGACGGGCCTGCCC
>NW_010389601.1:0-956 GCF_000710305.1 Buceros rhinoceros silvestris
CTCGCCCCCTGCCGTGAAGTTGCAGAAGACCTTGAAGGAGTCTCGGGCGCAGCCTTGGTTGGGGTCGATCCAGTACTCGCCTGGGCGGGGAGGAGAGGGGTCAGCGCGGGGACATCGTCACTGTCATCATCACCGCCATCATCACCATCTCACCACCACCATCATCACCATCATCACCACCATCATCATCACTGTCATCATCACCATCATTGTCACCATCATCACCACCACCATCGTCACTGTCATTGTCACCGCCATTGTCACCATCATCGTCACCATCACCACCATTGTCACCGTCATTGTCACTATCACTGTCACCACGATCGCCATCATCGTCACCTCTATCATCACCACCATCGTCACCACCATTGTCGCCACCATCGTCACCACCATCATCACTGCCGTTGTCACCATCATCATCACTAAGGTTGTCACCATTGCCCCCACCATCATCATCCCCATTGTCACCAATGTCATCATCACCAATGCCACCCCCGTTGTCACCACCATTATCACCACCAATGTCACCACCATCATCACTGCCGTTGTCACCATCATCATCACTAAGGTTGTCACCATTGCCACCACCATCATCATCACCATTGTCACCAATGTCATCATCACCAATGCCACCCCCGTTGTCACCACCATTATCACCACCAATGTCACCACCATCATCACCGCCATTGTCACCAATGTCGTCACCGCCAATGTCACTCCCATTATACCACCATCATCACTGCCGTTGTCACCATCATCATCACTAAGGTTGTCACCATTGCCACCACCATCATCATCACCATTGTCACCAATGTCATCATCACCAATGCCACCCCCGTTGTCACCACCATTATCACCACCAATGTCACCACCATCATCACCGCCATTGTCACCAATGTCGTCACCGCCAATGTCACTCCCATTATCACCACCATTGTCACCACCATCATCACCAC
>NW_010389602.1:0-774 GCF_000710305.1 Buceros rhinoceros silvestris
GTGCGCACATGGCCCAGGATCACGCCATGCCGGAGCCGTGAGTCGATCACCCCCCCCGGGGGTGGCTCCTTCCCTGGGATGCTGTTGTAGTAATCGTGCTCAGCTGCCTCTTCATCCTCCCCCCAGGCTGACTCCTCTGCACCCAGCGCCCTGCAGCCGGGTCAGCGAGCTGGGGAAGCCCTTCCCAGCTCAGCCCCCTTCCCAAGCTGGGGACTCCCTGCCCGGTTCCGACTCCGGCAGGGTCAGCAGCTCCCAGCATGACTCCCAGCCAGGGGACATGCCCAGGACGGGGAGTGCAGGGCTGCAGCGGGGATCCCTGCCTCCCTACCTGTCTGGGGGTACCACCACCTTGGGGGGGCTGTGCAGGTACTGCTTGAAGCGCAGCTCGAAGGCCTGTCCCACCGTGCTGATGACGCTCTGCGCCAGCCCCTCGCAGCACTCCAGGATGTGGCAGGCTGTGGACAGATGGGGCTGTTTCCCCCCGTGCTCCCATCACCCCTCCCGGCCCATCCTGAGTCGTCCCTCGTGCCCCCACGAGGAATCCCCTCCTCCAGCCTTCATCCCCCAGCGCATCCCTCCTCTTTCCCAGCGGTCCCGGGCATGGGGGCCAGATCACCTCTCTGGTTGATGGGGTCCTTGGCGACGTAGGCGACATAGTCCATGGTGTCCTGGGGGCACAGGGGAGCTCAGGGTCCCCATCCTGCTGCTGTGTGGGGAGCAGGGCTGGGGGTGCCGGGGTGGGCTTGGCCCTGGCTCTACGACCTGCCCCGGGAG
>NW_010389603.1:0-1168 GCF_000710305.1 Buceros rhinoceros silvestris
CTGAAGGAGAGCGGGAGCACCCAGGAGCGGCCCAGCTCCACCAAGGACAAGCTTCCTGCCAAGAAGGCCAGTAAAATGAAGCATTTGGAGGTCAGTGTGAAAGCTCCTGCCACCCGAAAACAAGCTGCCACGGAGAGGAGTAATAAGCTGGCTAGAAAAATGTCTTTGAAAGAGAAGAGAGCCCCAAAAAGGCAGCTGGAGAAGGTGCGGCTGCCCATGAGGAAGGGCAAGGAGAACACAAGCAGACGGGCCATGCTGCCTGCTGGTCACGAGGAGCTGGCCAAGTCCCCGAAGCAGAAGCCCCTGGGGGAGTCCTCCACACGTTCGCAGAAGATGGCCAACAAGAAGCCCAGTGGTGGGAAGACCCTGACGAGGTCCATGAAGAAGCTGCAGGAGAGCAGTGGGTCGCAGGGCAAGAGGAAGCTGAGGGCAAAAGTGGACTGTTCACACAGCAAACGCTCGCGACTGGACCCGAAATAGCGAAAGACCGGTAGCCGTGTACAAAACTGATGTATAGTAGTAACCCGTTACCATGCATTAACTAAAGCTGCTTTTATAAGCTGTAGCAAGCCTTTTAAAAATCCGCAGTTAAAGGATAACGCCCGTGATTTTAGGCATCGGCAGATGTGTCTTGGACAGAGAAGAGGTCGGCCTGTCTGGCTCTGCTGTTCAGAAGGAAGTTTCTGCAGTTTGAACGTTCCTTGGGTTTTTTTTAAACTTGGAACCAGGCAGTTTTAGTTAAAAGTACAGTGCCTTATTTATCACTTTAAAAATAAAAATAAGAAGCTCGTCTGTGTGATTTGGAGGCTTGCGTTTTATACTTGAGGCACAAGCACTTGTACTGTAGCAGAAAGAAAACCACCTTCGTGCACATGAAGTAGCTTTCGGCAGGCTTTGGGTGCACACAAACATTTCCCTTCCCTTCAGCGTCCTCCTCCTGTCTGTCTTCTTAGTGGCATTTAAAGCAAAACCAAAACCATTTCCCGTCACTGAGGGAGGGAAAGGCGAATCTGTCCTTCGTCGGTTTGTTGGTAGCAGCTGTCCCATACTGTCACCTGCAGCAACGTGTTCATTAGCTACTGGTGTGTGTACTGCTGATGGCTGCCTCGCTCCCCGGTGGCGTAGCCCGTGGGCTGGGGAGGTCCCGCTCAGGCGGAGGCGGTGGAGG
>NW_010389603.1:1235-6154 GCF_000710305.1 Buceros rhinoceros silvestris
CGCTCCCCGGTGGCATAGCCCGTGGGGTGGGGAGGTCCCGCTCAGGCGGAGGCGGTGGAGGGGCTGTGGGTACCAGGCTGCTGCACCCACTGCTGCCGGGCGGGCATGCGGGGCTGTATCCGTCTGTATTTCTTGCTGGCTTCAGGGAGGAATTGGTCCTGCCCTGCCCTGCTTTTGGACAGACCTCCTTCTCCCATTTTTCTGCGCTCCTGGTGATTTCTGTGGTCTCTGATGGCAAAGCAGCTTCCGCAGTGCTTCGCTGAATGCTGAATCTCTCTCTTTTGAGGGGTTTGAGCTCCTTCTGGTGTTGGTGCTCTGCAGAAGGGAAGTCCTGGCCCTCACCGTGCGCTCTTACGTCTTGCCTCGTGCCCTCCTAAGGGCAGGGTTTGCAGCTGGGATAGCTTTGGGATAAGGGACTGACGGGAGTTTCTTTTTTACCACAATTTACATTTCATCCTTTTCCTAGCAGGGTGCGGTTGGTTTGTCCTTGCTTGTGTCTGGTGCTGTGGATTCTGACAGCAGCCAGGCTCTGCCCTGTCCTGCACGGCACCTTTGCAGGGCTACTCTGCAAACCTCTGCAGCACATTATAACCTTCATGTTATAAAGCTTCATGTTATAAAGCCAACTGGGGTCTGCAGTGGCAGGACAGGGTCACGGTGCCTAGCACCTCTGAGAAAAACCACAGCGTGTGGCTCCGCTGGGCAGAGATGCTCAGTAGCTGAGGAGGGACTGCTGCCATCTGCGCTTAGGAAGAGGACCCTGCTCGGCCGTTGCAGCTCCATGGTTTCACTTCTGCATTACTGCACCCAGTCCATTTGCATGAACCCCCATGCAAGCCTTCCCTGGTGCAGAAAGTGCCCGAGAGGGCACCGGGCAGGCTCTGGGCTTGCCTGACCTTTAACAGCCGCTTGCTGGTCCTTGCTTATCTCCTTGTCCCTGCTCAGAGCAAGGCTGCAGGGCAGACCACGCATTGAGAGGTGCCTGCCCTGGGGACAGAGACTGGAGCCAGAATTGCTTTTCACGGTTGGCATTGAACCCCAGACCCTAAAGTGCGTGGATTGGATGGTGGAAAGCAGATCATCATTTTCACATCTTTCGTTGTGCCCGTTTAGTACAGAGGATGAAACAAGGCGTCTGAGATTCGCGCGCCCTTCACAGAGCACCTCTGGCTCTCTTGCAGGTGTTCCCTTCTCCCAGCACTGACGCACGCGAGGCTGCGGCATATTTTCTCTTACTATGAAATGGCTGATTTAAAGAAAAAAAATCCTTTACCTTTCCTCTGAATCATCCTAGGATAAGTTAACTCTCTGAACAGCTAGGAAGTGATTAAATCTAGCCTGTCAGTCCCTGTACAGATTAATATGAAGTTATCTATTACTTTAATTTTTACTGCATGCATTAAATATGTCAAACATTCCATCAGAAAAGATTTAAAAGCCTTTCAGGGGAGATGTGAGGCAGGAGGTCACTGATGGCAGTTAAATGACTGATCTGTTCCTTTCTTACAGGTTGTCTTTCCCTCTTGCTTCTCCATCTGTCCTCCTCTAACATCCACCCGGAGCAGCCTCTCCGCAGGTATGCGGACCCGGGGTTTCCCCTCCTTCTCCTGGGCCAGGCGTGTGTGTGAGGACCACTCTTACCTCCGCTCCTCATGCTTCACCCCAACAGCAAATCCTCCTTTCCCCCCATCCTTCACAACCCCTCGTTCTCCATCCTTCCCCATGGCTCCTGCAGCGCCTGCGCCGGGCTGTGCGTGCAGAGCTGTGCTGGGCACCACACACCGAGCGCTCCTCAGGGCTCTGCTGCTCTCTTGCTCTTTAACTTTTTAGCAGCTGGTGAATGCAGGCTGCTCTGCTCTCTGTCTTCCATGCTTCTGGGAGCGGGAACCTCATTAGGATAAAAACCTTGATGAAGCAACTAGAGAGAGGCTTTCTGGATGGGATGCTCCTGCTGCAGCCTTGTGGCTGCACTCGGGCTCCACCAGCACCAGTTGGCTCAGCGTGGCAGAGGTGGGAGGCGTCACACTGGTGTGGGAGCAGAGCAGTGTCTGGGTGTCAGCCCCAGTTCGGTGAGCACTGCTTGGCTTAGCCAGGGCTGGGATCAGCGGGCCGAGGATCCTGGCAGTGTCCCTGTCTGGCAGTGTCCCGCAGCCTCAGTCTGTAGCTTTCTGTAGCTTTCACACTGCTGTGGTTCAGCTTGGTCGGATGGAGACTTCCTGTGCTGAAGGCAGGTCCCTGTGGGACAAAGCCCTGTCAGCAGGTGCTGTAGAAGTCACAGGGCTCCAGGAGGGACTGAGGTGACATTGGCCATACTGGGCAGTGTGCAGGCAACGTGGCCTGAACCTCACAGCACTTGCAGCTTGTCCCAGGCTCCAATTGCCTTCGGCCGTCATCTCCCTGGGGACGCCAGAGGCATTCAGCAAGCCCTGGCTTCCCCGGTTGGATCCGGCATGTCCTGTGCAAAAAGTTACACTTCTGAAATCTGTGCAGAAAGCCCACTGACATTTAACAGGAGCTGGGCTGTGCTTTTGGGTGTAAATCTGAATTTCTGCACCCTTCACTGAGGAAAGGTAGAGGGAGCGTTTTGTGTCAGCATGGGGCTGGAAAGAGTTCCGGGCTGGGCTGTGGGTTGTTATTCTTGCCTTCAGAAGGGAAATTAAGAGAAAGCAAGTAGTTCTGAGGGTTTGGGTTTTTTTCAAAGAAAAATATTTTTAATCACAATTGCCCCAACCCGCTGCCTAGGACCAGCCCAGTCCAGGCGTGTGCTGCGTGTCCTTGGCTCCGGTGGGCAGGCGGCAGAGCAGCACCTTGAGCATCTGGAGGCACAGGGAGCAGTGAGTTTGCAGGAGGTGCCTGTCCTGGGGGGTGAGGTGGTCTGGGGTCTTCTCAACAGAGATGCCTCCCCAGCTCTTTGTCCTCTGGGCCAGTCCCTGGTGCTGCGACCTCTGCAGGGCTCTCCCCGTCCCAACCCAGCTCAGAGCTGCTCCGCTCTCTGCCTCCTCCTTTCCTTCCAGCAACTCCCCCTTGTTTAAAAATCACTGTTTTGAGAAAACTGGAGTGATTCTTCTCTACATTGTGCAGTTTGTGAGGAATTGGCAGGAGCGTTTCCTCCCACTGGTAGTGGGTTTCACTTGTGCAGGTAGTTTTTATGGAGGTCAGGTGTGTTTGCCCAGGCATGGGTAGGGTGAAGGCATAGCCCGTGGCTGTTATTGCAGCAAGCACCTGGGCCATGGCCTCTCCAGCCCACCAGAGGTGGAAATATTGGTGCTTTAGTACACGTTCTCTGAATGACAGATTGTGCAGTCCTTTGGGTTACCCCAGGGGTGAGGCAGGCCAGGGGTGGTCATCATCTCTAGGAAGGCATTAAGGCTTTCTGCTCTGAGGGAACCCCGGCTCCTTGCTGGGCTCCTTTCCTTGCTGTCATTGCTCCAGGAGATGCCATCTTTAACCCCTCTGCCTCTCCGTGCGTTCTCCACTTGACACCAGTAGTAGCTGCCAGGTCTTGCAGGCTACAAGACCTGCTTTTAAGGTGCTTCACACTTGCTTTTGTGAGTGTGTTATTTTGGGGCAGGAAAGAGGAATGCTGTAATTTGCCAGAAAATTAAATTTCAATTTAATTTGCTAACACATTGAAGGGTCTGCATGTGAGGTGACTGCCTGTCAGGGTGGCATTGCCTGCGTAGCTCCATTTTCTTGATCAGTGCTCAGATGTCTGCATTTTTTCTCCTTTTCTTTTTTTCCCAATTGTTCTTCCTGGTTTACTTCCCAATTTCTTCTCACCATGCAGCTACATTTCAGCTAGAACAGTGCATAAGAGGCACAAAAATAAGTACAGATAATACCATATATATAACCCGTTGTTGTTTATTAATTATTTGGGACATGCACTACTTCTGTGTGTTCTGCAGCGAGGCAGCGGTGAGGCGCGCTGCTGAGGCACGGACCCTGCTTTAGAGCAGCCTGTTTCCAATAAGTGCAGCTTCTGTGCAATGCAAGGGGTGCCCAGGGAGCTGCAGATGATCTTAATGAGTGGAAGGAAAGAAGCATCACGAGAGTGGAAGGAAATAAGCAACACGATTTATTGCCTTATCCTCCTTGGGTATCAGGTGTGTTTCCGTTGGCAGAGCTGCCCACTGGCACTACCACAGTGCCATCCTCAGCTCCACAGCCTCATTGTGCTCCTCCTCCTCTGGGCCACCCCACAGCTCCCTACTCTGCTTCCTCAGCTCTGCATTTCAGCACAAGTGCTGTGTCCCACAAAACAGACCTCTCCTCTTTCTGTTACTTTGGCTTTCTTTGCTGGCCATTTTCTTGTCCTGGTCTTTAAACTAGTCCTCATCGCAGCTCTCTGGTCCATGTACCAGGGACAGCATCTTCTTAGCTCTGTACCTCCACAGAGGTCCTTACTGTCCCTTTGTGGCCACCCTCTCTCATTTGTGTGGTTACCTTTTCCTCTCTCACCTTGTCATTGGCAGCTCTTGACACTTCACATGGTCAGGAACCATCCATCTTACCTGACCTCCTCCAGGAGGAGCTGGGTTTGCCGAGTTCAGAGTCAGAATTTATCTCTTGGGGGTTGAGGGCTGTGGCAAGAGCAGTTTGAGCCCAGGGTGGCTCCTTCTGTCTATAGCTGTTAGGGTATTGTCTAGCGATGCCAGCCCTGGCTTGGGCTTCTCTGCTGACGGGGTGCATGCCGTATATCCAAGGTGTGCATGTGTTTATAGTCATCACTAATGAGATCCTTTTTGCTTGCGTTTGCTGCATACAGTGACGTTTCTGTGTCCAACTGCCAACGTATCAGTGAGACGCGTTTGCAGCAAATCTCCAAAGAGCTGGCTACCCAGCACTGATGCTTTCAGCAAACTTTCTGCCGTGTTGCTGACGTCCTCCATGAGCCGGAAGAGAGGGATGACCTCATT
>NW_010389603.1:6295-7523 GCF_000710305.1 Buceros rhinoceros silvestris
TGTGCCGGGGGAGACGTGCAGTGCTGGACCAAGCGGGCCACCCAAGCCACTCTTTGCTGGTGTGCAAAGCTGCAGCCCAGCCGGTGTCCCAGCTGCTCACACAGCACCTCTGGAAATGCCGGTGTTTCCAAAAGCTCTGCCAGCCCCTAGTAACTTCCCAGGAAATGGAGATGCAATCTCAGAAGGACACAGATGTATGTACTGCTGCTCTGTTTTTATGACTTGCTGATGGACCATTTCTCTCTCCAGCTCTTATTCTTTCAGCCTGACAACTGCATTCCCAGTTGAAGGCAACTGGGAAAGCTGCAGTTCCCAGCCCCTTGTAGGCATGGGCAGTGCCTGGGGCAGCAGGGAGGTGTGTGCTGCCATCCGTCCACCTTGGACTCTCACCTTTCCACCACCGGCGGTCGTGCCGTGGAAAGAGGGCTGAGCCCCAGCCAAGGTGTCCTTGGGTCCATGTCCTCAGGCTTTGCGCCTGGACGGCCCGAGAGCGAGGTTGGGGGTAGGCTCCCCCCTGCCAGGACACGCCACAGCAGCTTTTCTTGTAGTGGTAGGTTTTTGAGCAAACCACGAGGCTATGATGTCCCTGCATTGTGCGCGTCCCCCCACCCCGTGTGTTGTAGCATCCGTTTGACCCATCCTTTAGCTTGGTGGTTGTGAAATGAATCCATCTGTTCTAAGATGTTCTCAGGAGTTCTTGTTTGTATTAAGCTCACCCCCTAGGCTTAGCAGAAATCACGGTCTCCATCCTTCCTCCTCCCCTCCTCATGGACAAGCCCTCTCTTTCACGAGCACTTCCACCCTCTCCTCGAAGGGCGCTGGCAGGGGGGGCGGCTGGCGGTTTTGATTCAGGGCATGTTGGCAGCTTGGGGGCAGCCGGAGGAGCTGGGATGCAGCTGGCCAGCATTCATGGCGTGGGTCCGGAGGCCGGGCGGTCCCTTGGGCTGCATTGCTAGCCAATGTTTTCTAAGTCTGTTTGTAAGAGTACCTAATTTTAAAATGAAATGTGAATATATATTATGTGTAGGTGCCATGTAAGATAGTGTTGTGCTAGGTGGCAGGATGCTAACTTACTTTTTAAGCTTTTTTGGGGCAGGAAAAAGCATTTTTCTCTCACTTCATGCTCACAGACCTAATATTGTAAATAGTTTTTTAAAATATTTATTTCATGGGCTTTCCACAGGTTCTTGTTCTGACTGGTGTGTCGGTTGGTGGGGCTGTATCGCCC
>NW_010389604.1:0-273 GCF_000710305.1 Buceros rhinoceros silvestris
CGCGCGGCGAACACTGGGCTGCGGCTGTGGCGTTGGGAGCCCTGGCTGCACCGCCCCTGGGCTGGGCGGGGGGACAAAGCCGGTTGTTCCCTTCTGCTCCACCGACCCCGCCATTCTGGCTCTTCGCTCCGTGGCCAGGCTAAGGACTTCATAAAACCAGGACGGTCAAGAAAATGCTGTCCATGGGACAGCGCAACCCCAGAGCTCCCTGGGAGCATCTGTGAACGGGCACAGCTAGCCTGAAGCTGATGCTCGCCTGGGCGCACCAGCTCG
>NW_010389604.1:400-1148 GCF_000710305.1 Buceros rhinoceros silvestris
CGTCCCCAACCCGTGCCTGCACCACAGAGGCCACTCACCGCCCACTCAGCACAGCCCAGACACCAACACAGCTGCTAAAGCCAGACTGACTTTATTCAAACTGCAAATGTAAAACAGAACAATAAAAAAAACCAGAACAACCCAACCCTCACTGGCTTCGGAGCAGAAAGCCGCAGGTAAACCATGCCCAGGCTTTCCTTCTCCTTCACCCTCCTGTGTTAAGGCTTCGTTCGTGACTGGTGACAGGAGGGAGGAAGGACAGATCAAGACCTGGCTCCCGCGCTCCCCCCGCCCCAGCTCCTTTGGGAGAAGCTTGGCACAGATTTGGTGGGGCTGAACCCAGTGCAAGGCAGGGCAGGGCTCTGGCCCCACAGCCACGGGTGTTAGTGGGTCAGCGTGGAGCTCGGAAAGCTGCAGGATTACCTAGGGGGCCGCGGAGAAGCGGTGGGAGGGCAGATGGGGGAATGTGGCAGAAGAAGGGGTTTGCACCCCCAGCTGAAGGGCCAAGTCTGTGACACAGGGCTGCGCTTCCTCACCCCGGATCGCACATGGCAAGTGATATGGGCATCCAGCGCACCGGAATCCTGGCCCTGCAGTGGGGAGAGCTGAAGGCCTGGCTGTATGTGCAACTGTGGGCAGCACTGTCTCAGCAGCCAAGGGCGGAGCAGGACCCAGGGGCTGGCACACTGCACCCCGGAGGGGCTCGGTGCTGGCAGGGAGGCGGGGGGCCGGAGGCACGCCGGCGGGG
>NW_010389604.1:1251-1633 GCF_000710305.1 Buceros rhinoceros silvestris
TGGCGGGTCACTGCTCTCCCATCCCAGGGGACGCAGGGCTGGTGGGCTCCCTGGAGCCATGGCGAGAGCCGGTGCTCTGCCAGCTGCGGTGTCTGGTGCACAGCTTGGCCACTGTACCCACACAGCTCTGGGGGGCTCGCAGCTCCCCCAAAAAGAGCTGGTCCCCAGGCAGCTGGCAGCTCCTGGCTGCCAGGGGGTCCCAGGGGCACCACCCCAGGGGACACCTCGCCCTGGCACTTGCAGGTGATGCTGGACCAGAAGAAAGCGTCACCACAGGATCGAGGTGGGCATAACCAGGATGCCAGGGGGCTGGATGCTGGGATGCTGCTCCCTCCCCTCTCTTTTAGCATACAACCAACACTTCAACCTGCTCCTGAGCCTG
>NW_010389605.1:0-211 GCF_000710305.1 Buceros rhinoceros silvestris
GTGGGGGCCGACGGCCCCGCGCAAAGGCCACGCAATTCAGCCTGCGCTACACGCGCAAGATAAGCGCGCTCCGGCGCGGGCCCCACTCCGCGGAAGATCCGCGTCCCAAGGAGATGGGGCCTTCTCCGAGCTGGCTGGGACCTCACCCCCAGTCCCCCTGACCTCCACGCAACCCCTTTCTCCCGAGCGCAAGGAGAGGCCGCTTCATGCC
>NW_010389606.1:0-4592 GCF_000710305.1 Buceros rhinoceros silvestris
CCCACTGCAACCCGAGCCCAGGGTTCAATCCCACACCATAGCGCACCACAATGATCAGGCCCCAGCTCTTTACACAAGCACCTGAGCCTGCAGACCTTGCAATTACGCACTCTCGAAGGAGAACAAAACCTGCCAGCCTGGAAGACAGCGAGTCCTCAGGGACTGATCACACACAATGGCACGATCCACATCAGGAACCTTCCCAAACCCTGTCATCCTCCACCCACAGGCTGGTGCATTTCTTTCTTTCTTCAACACAGAAGCGCGCAACACACACCACTCTCTTGCCCTAACACGCACAGGACAAACCTTACCTGGGTTGCTTAGGGAGCTGGTGAGAAGCATTCAGGTAAGAGCACAAGGCACCAGCCCAGAGCCTGCAGAAAACGGGGCTCAGAAGGCATAAAGGTCCCAAAAACTACTGGACAGATGGCTACACCACTGGAGTATTTCCTCAGTTTACAGACTGTTCCTGCATAAGCAGGGAGAAGCACACCCGGACGGTAAGGGTTAACTTCCCACGTATTTGGGCCAAAACTGCATTTCTGGGCACCGCCACTCTGTCCAGTGTTACGCCAGGAAAACAATGCTAAATAAAGATTACGCCGAGTGGTATTATGTAAATAATTCTCTTCCACAATGAAAGGATAAACCTACACTGCTTGGTTAGTTATTAACCCGGGAGCCAGCACCACAGAGAGGAAATCCTGCCGGCTCTCCCTCCCTCGACACACGCACCAGCCAAGCTGCGGCTACCAGAGACAATACCCGCACCGGCCCCTGCCTCCCCAGGACCTGGCACTGTCCCTCGCACCACTTCCTGCAGGAGGAAAATACTCGGCCAGGCCACGCTGTCTCCTCCCAGGGCAGCCTCGCTCCTTCTGGCCTCACCACCACTGCCGAGGCTGGACTTGGCCCCCTTCCTCCTCATCACTGTCCTCCTCCCATACCGGTCCAGGATGCGGAGGGCTCCCAGCCCTTTGATGGGAACACGCTCCTCACCACATCCCTCCTCTTGAGGACCTTCCCTTCCCCTTGTAGGCTGGACCCGCTGGAGCCTGCCTTCGCCTGCACATCTCCTGCCCAGAATAACCTACGCGACCTTTCTGCCTCCACCTCCCCCGCAACCTTCCTCCCGCCTTGCCCTCACGTCTGAACGCTTTATCTTTGTCATACGATTTTAAATCTGTCAGCAATTCATCCATCTGCCGCCTCCTGGGTTTTTAATGCCGCAAACCGTTCTGGGATACGGCCTCGCATAAAGATCTCAGTGGAAAATGAAGCTGTATCTCATTCAGAGACCAAACAGGCTTTGAACTCGCTTCTTTCCAAGGTGCTGGGCTGTTGCAAAGGTTGGCTTCTTCCCTACAGCTAGCAGAAAAGCCATGATGCTATCCGGTCTAAAATAAACATTATGGGAGCGGCGATAAGGGGAAATATTTCAGCTGACTAAGAGCAATGTGAGTTCAAATCCAAGTGTAAGCTGATATTGCCTGTAATTTGTTCCCGAGCCAAAAACACAGACTGGGAGTGAAAAAAAATGGAAGGCATTAAACAACAACCAGCGTACTCAGCGACTCTGGAAAACTTCAGCATTTCCATTTATGTTATTATTTTTTTAAATAACCTTCAGTTTCATGGATCATAAAGTTAATCTGGAGTCAACTTCCCTTCTCTGTAACTAGACAAAGCTGCTATCCTTTACATTCGTTAATGTTTGCTCAATGCTCAGCAGCTATAAAGCGCTTGAGAGCACTAACCATTATCAGCATCCTCTGTGCCACCCAGCAGGCTCATAACTGCGCCTTTGCTCGCCCCATCACCCCACCCCGTGCCCCAGCTCTCCTCCAGCCCTAGCACTGCGGCAGCAATCACGGCCAGGGCCATTTGGCTCCATCTTTACCGCTTTTTGTCCAGTACCACTCACCTCTCCCCGGCATGCAGGGCTCTGGACATCTCCAAGCCAAATTCGGACCAGCAGCCAAGCACACGCCATTAGAGCAGTGTCCGCAGCAACCAGCACCTCTTCTTGCCTGTTCAACCACAACCACGTCCCGCCTCCAAGCTTCCTCCCATGAGGATGGCAGGGGTAGCAGCACCGGGAACACCCTCTCCTCGGGCACTCTCCTCACCTTTTATAAGGGACAGCCCTCACCCCAGAGAGCCTCCAGTCGTCAGAGGCAGGCTGGCAGGGAGTAAGAACTGGGGGCCTCAAGAAGGGAAGTGACAAGTGGGGTGAGCAGCAGGACCGGGGGTGCCACACAGATTTCTCAATTCCCACTACAGTCCCGCTGCTGCCTCATGCGTGGGTCAGGGTTCACTTCCCAAAACTACCAAATCACTCATTTCCTTCTGCTCTTTTGTCCTCCCCCCCTTCCTACCACATCCCTCCCTTACTCTGACCAGGCTCTTGCAGGCATTTTCACGCCCATTGTTCTGGAACTCCAGCTCCCCTCTTCAACCCTTTTTACGAAGCCTCTTTGCTCTAGCTGTGCTCATTACATGATGCCATTTCCATTTTCTGCAAAGATCTATCCCTTTGACATTACAAATCAGAGACCCCAACACCCATGTGGCAGCACAAGTTCAGTCATAAATGGCAGTTCTCCACCACTTTGCTATGTCAACACACAGCAAAGGCCCTTCAAAGCCAGCAGGAGCCTATGCCATAGCATCTGTGATGAGAATCCATGACCTCACGATGCCCAAATCCTTAAACAGCTGCAAAAGCTTCAGTCACTAATCACAGAGGCAACCAGGTGCTGCTGTACCTCATTTCTAGCTCCAGGAGAGCTGGCCCTGCTCTCCACTGAACCTCTCACTGAAGACTAATGCAGGTCACATTTCGCACAGACAAAATCAGAAAACGCGCAGAGAACACATCTTTTATGAACACACTGCCCCACATTTCCATCATTGAAAGCCCCTGCATGCAACCCCCAGACTGCATTTGGGGGATCGCTGCTCGCAGGCACAAAGCCCAGGAGGGAACCAGCACTTTGCCCTTGGGAGTAACAAAAACGGGCAGAGCACTGCTGGGGGACGAGAGTCATCTTCACCTGCTCTCCAGCAGACTCGCTCTGATACATCAAACTGCACACAGCCCTCCACCCCAACCTCAATTTTCAGACACGTCTCGTGATCTGGTCAGAATGAGCTATCGGGTCAGAGAGGGGTAGTACTGCACCCCAAACACAGTCCTATCAAATCCTCATCCCTTCGCGACTGCTCAAAGCAGCCGCCCAAAATTCACTTCCGAAAATCTACCGAACCAATCATCCTTTCCTAGCTGCTCATCTAGAAACTGGGAAGATCATAACTCTCCTCTTCACCAAAGAGCTGTGAAGATGACGATATCCCCAACATTTAAATTACGGTTGACTTCAAGCCGGTTTCTCCCGTGATGACCTGACCGCAAACAGGACTGTGTTTCAGCAGAGACCTCTAACAACCAGAGCCAGCAGTGAGGAGAACACCAGGAGCCTTCGAGGGGACAAACAATTTAAGCCATGTCATGAAAGATGAGGCCATCTCCTATGACCAAAATCCACCCAGCGCAAACCAGAGCAGCTGTGGAGATGAGACAGGTAGTTCTCATAACGTGTAGCTATCAGCACAGGCGCATGCACACCCTCATCCCCAGTCAGAACAAAACTGCCTTAACCAGACTGGATCTCCTAATTACAAGATGAGAACACAGCCTGAACCAAACCCTCTTTGGATTTAGCGCAGGATGGCTCCAGGGACTGGTACAACCTCCACTCGAGGCAACTTGGTTCAAATCCAACCACAGCCATTAGCAAGTGAAAGGTATTGCCAAGCAGCAGCTGTTCGGTGGCTTGCATGAAACAAGTTTATGGTTTCAGTCCAAATCCCGTCGTCAAAAAATGCCAGTCACCTCCCTGCTGCTCAAAGGTGTGAAGCCAGAAGCATATACCCACTTCTCCAGCGCTGGAGATGCTGGCGTGGGAGGTGTTTCCATACCGGGCCGGTACCAGCTCCGCAGAGCCAGCCCTGACCTCCGCAGGGTTTTCAGAACCAGGTATGTTTTGCAACTTGGCAGGAACACACAGCTAAATAACAGAAACCACCACCCACATGAAGCCAGAAGAACAAAGTACCAGTGTTTTCCTGCCCCAGACATGTGCATGCCCCATCTCCTCTCTCGTGCCAAAAATAGCTTCTACTTTTTCCCTTTTGGCAACAACAAACAGAGGTTTGAGTGCATTTGCTTTCAATAAACTAAACACATTTTGCAAGAGTCTCTCTCATACTGAAACTTACTCAACTGAAGTTATAAAGTGTTGTCGCATGCAGAACTTCCATCCCAGGGCATCTTGGGATTCACCCCTAAACACTCTGCGAGCCCTGCTTATGGTATTCCCCACCCAAGGCATGGCTTCTGCGCAGAGCCTGCGGACCCAGGCACACGGGAGGCTGCGCTCAGTCCCAGAGTCACCCAATGACTCCGCAGTGAAACTCAGAGAATTAAGCAGACTTCACTAAACCCCTCCAGGAGCTTTGTCACCCTTTCAGAAGAGGTGAAAATACCACCACCCCCCCACCCCCCCCCCGCAGTCTCACATTCCGCT
>NW_010389606.1:4655-5125 GCF_000710305.1 Buceros rhinoceros silvestris
AGAGGGAAAAATACCACCCCCCCCCGCCCCCCCCCCAGTTGTCCCAACTCACGCTCCTTCCCTTTATGGATCAGTAGCAGTACCAAACCTTCATCTCTAAAGCACGCGGCAAACTAAAACTTAACCTTGCTGATAAAAACCTTGCGCTAAATGGAAACACTCATCCGTCGCAGCCAAGGAATACCAGCGGAACATCACATCCACCAAAGCCAGATTAGAAGTACCAGATTCAGCAAAACCCTCTTGTGTTCAGCCATCCTGAGCGCCAACCTTTGCTTCGTGTGAATACTGAGAGAGAGGTTGCAGAAAGAGTTCAAACCATAAACGCCTGTGAACCGAAAGGGCAGCGTTAGGAAATATCCACTGCAGAGTTCACCTCCAGCAGCACTGTCCTCTCAGGCAAATTCCTGAGCTGACCCAAAACACAAGAGTTCAGGGAGCAGACCCTGCCTCCGGCACAGGCAGAAGTG
>NW_010389607.1:0-2780 GCF_000710305.1 Buceros rhinoceros silvestris
AACGGCAGGGTGCAGGCAGCAGGCTGGCGGTCTCCGTGGGTCTCCGCGGCAGCTCAGCTGTGCGTAAAAACTGAACCTCGCGGCGCAGTCACGCGACTTGTAAAGCAAAAGCGGCACGAAAAGACTTTTAACCAATGGGGACGCTGCTTAATGTCACATGGCAGGGAATACAACTACTATAGGTTAGTTTAAAGCAAGCTCTCCTGAACAGGAGAGCTGTGCCAACCTACCACAGAGGGAATGAGTGATTTAGTGCGTGCAACTAGATTCATCAGCAGGTGTTATCAGCCCATGCTGAAGGGAAGCCAGAGGTGGCGCTACTGGAGACTCGTCAGCCCGGACAGTTCTCTTGAGGTCCTTGGGCACATGTCAAAACCTGGGGGATCTGAACTGCCAACTGAATCTGGCTACTACCTCAGGCCTTCCCCACTGAAGAGGCTGTGGGGCTGGGCCCTGTGGACCAGGTCTCTGCTAGCCTGGCTCAGCCCTTTATCACACTGGGCTCCCAGTCCCTCACAGACTGCTCAGCGCTCTCTGCTCTGCAACACTTTGTTCAGAGTTTCCATCCTCTTACACAAATGACAGATTAGAAGGTATTACTGAGAAGAGAAACAAAGGGTATCTTCCAAGGCATCACTGTTTTCATAAAAACTGCTCCAGCTGCCTGCCACAGCCTGATTCTGCTGGAATTTTTTATAGTTTCCTATCACAGATTGCTGTATGGATCTGTGTTCTCAAAGTGGAGGACATTATTGGTGCTTTTAATGAAGACATCTACATCCTCAAATGGCAGTGTCACAACCTCTCATGGTATTCTTGATGTTGACAGCTCTACCTATACACTAATCTATAATTTGATTTCCTCTCAGTCTTCTTATTCCTACATGTTCACACAGAAACTCAGTTTTTAAGAGAAAACCATCATAGTCCTACCCAAACACCCAAAAACTTGTGGCACTCCAGGTTGCAATAATCAAAACTCTTCAGGCACAGAGAGGCCTAAAATTACATCTAATCCTCTGGCCAATAGTCAAATCACTGTTACTCTTATGCAGATGTTCACAGAAGCAGCATTCAGGTTTGGATTAGGTTTCCCTGGTCATAAACCAGAGAAAACACTCAGGCAGCTTGCTATCCAAGCCTTGGTACCCTTGGAACCCTAGGCAGAAGATGAGATCATAACCCCTGAGAATGCAGGATGTCTGAGAAGACACAGATCCCAAGGGTATTTTAAGCCAAACACTGATGGTCCTTATAAATTTAGACGCCTAAAGAAGCTGGCAGTGGTGGAAAGCAACTAACTCAGACTGCTGTATGGAACATCCCAAATTAGGCAGGATTTAGGACTGCATTTTGCCCTTTGTCTTCTATATTGCCTTGTCACATACGCTCTTACTGCTAAACATCACTGAGTTTGCATTAAGGCTTTAGTACTTTTCAGCCTTCATTTCTTGGTTGCAGGAGACAAAGAAGTTTTCTGTACCCTGGGTGGTCTGAGGGCTAGGTATCAAATCAGCATAACAATGTATTGCTAAGCATTTCTTCCAAGGATCATAGCATTTTCCAAACATTAACTAATTATTTTGCCAACTAGTGATAATATGCATGAAGCATGAGACTCTTCTAGCTCCTAAGAGAGTTCTTTTCCCAGCTCCTTAGTGTCTGTCAAAGTTAATTCTCAGTGCTCTTTAAATTGTGTGATCAACTTGTTCTACAGCTCTTTATTTTCCATCACTGGGTTGCTAAGGCTTAAGTAATTAAGCACTAATAATAAAAGCTGTTATCTTCAGGCATTAGGTTTGATCTTCCTGTCAAGTCCTCTAATAAAGGTAGTTCCTGTATCTTACTACTTCACTTTCTCTCTAAGACTTTCAACACTCCATATTCTCTAAACATTTTTCTGAGATCTACACCTCCTGAACAAAACATTTTACCAGTGCTACATTTTATTCTGCTCAGAAATGGGGGAGGGGGAGACATGAGACACCAAATCAAACAAAAAAATTCAACACTAAAGATATTTAGTCCATCACATTTTAAGAACAATTGCAGAGTTACTTCAGGCATTTCATCAATATTCCTACAGCACCAAAGAGTAACAAGAGCTACTCAGGGCTGCTACACTCAACTGAGCAGATATGACAACTGCTCGTTACTGGGTTCATCTGTACTGCAAACACTGATGAGTGAACTTCTCCATATGCCTTCCTGATTAAAAGCTCAAAAGCATGAAGGGAAAGGAAAGCCCTATTTTTTCCCAAGCAAACAGCCATTTGTAACTCAGAAAGGGGTATGCAGTCCCTGTCAGAATACTCAAATCCAGCTTTTCCAAAGCCATATAACCAAATTATTTTTACATTTACAGAAACTGCATCAACAATGCTGTCTTAACACACCATCAAAATGGAGTATTTTCACAGAGCACTCCTTCAGCCACATACAGAACCATTTCTAGAAAGGCCGACACCAAACGGGGCACAATATAACACAGCCAGGCACAACCTGCCAGGACGGCAGAGAGCCAAGCAGGTGTAAACCATACTCCAACATGAAAATTTGCCATGCGTATATCATAAGGCCAGTAGAGAGGGCAAAATTACAAAAAAAAAAAAAACCACACCCAAGAAACAACCCAACACTGCTAGTTGAAAGGCAGTTTAAAGAAGAGCAACTAGGCAAAGCAAAAGATACATTTGCGCAGAACTGTCATGGCACAGTGAAGGTCAGCAGCTCCCTGAGGTCAGGGTGCTGGGGACGGTGGGGGCTCTCCACGGCGGGTA
>NW_010389607.1:2956-6839 GCF_000710305.1 Buceros rhinoceros silvestris
AGCAGGGCAGACTGGGGCTGCCCCAGACCCCATCATCAGGCATCTCCCAGACGGGGATGTGGACCCAGCTCAGCAGAGCACACAGATGGGCATGGCAGGGCTGTTGGGAGCTGGATACTGGCCCTGCTGTGACATAGCTGGGGCAGGGCTGACGGTCCCCAGGGGCTGGAACAGCGTCCTGGGCTGTGGACAGGGTGCAGGAGCTCTGGTGGGCTGGGACAGTCAGGCCCATTACTGCCCCTGGGACCCAGCAACCGTGATTCCAATTAAAACATAAAAATAGCTTTACCCTGATGTCAAAAGTGAAAATGATCCAACAAGTGAGATAAAACGCTCTGCTTGCAGATAAAACTGTTGTCATACTAAAAATATCAGCAGTAACCGACACGCAAAAATTCCTGTTTACAAACTTCGCAGGAAGAAGCAGTCAGATCATGAAGAGCACCACTCTTCATAGAGCAGCCAGTAGTACACATCAGGAAACGTCCCGCACGGGGAAGGCAAAGCAGAAGAAGGAAATATAAATAAATATAAATATGTAGTTATTGAATAAGAATGCCCTTAGTGCCTCCCAAATCAGAAAAAAACCCAATTATACTTTTAAATTTTAAAAAATTAAATATTGAAATCTTCATTCAGTTTTTATTTTGATTAATTGCCTCACAATATAATTTAACAGATACTTATCTGCATGATTACAGAACATATTGTCAGTATTCTAGACAAGACTGGGCATTACATATTTTGAACAATGAGGAAGGGACTCCTACTGTCATCTTGTTCAAGTTTTAGAAAACATTTAGATCACTATGAGGCCACCAAACAGCTGAAAACCTTAACTGCAGTTAGGGTTTCAAACGTCAAAAGCAATGCTAGATGTCAAAAAGGCAAATAGTAATGTTCTTAAATGACTTATATTAAAAATAATCAAGATTTATAAGCATAAAACAGAGAAAAGCGTAACAGGTAAATCCCACAGAAGCAGGAGAAACTAAAACTAGAGCTACATCACTCAAATACATACAAGAACAGGAGAAAACAAGAAAACATTAGGTAGTAAGTGAAATGTTTGCTTTACAATACACATCCCTCTATTTTTCTAAAACTTTCCCATCCTGTACAAATATCATACACATTTTTAGATGATGGAAGGATCATATTAAAAAAAGAAAAAGACAGACAGAAAGCGCAACATGAACGTTATGGAGCATGATTTACTTACACACCACCAACCTAGGAATCTAAACGTCCAATGCTAACAAATAAACTACAGAAGTTTGCTATGCCAGAAATGTTTCCTCAACAACACAGAAGCCCTACCCAAGCAACAGCTGGAAAATCAGGGTAACAAACAAAACGAGACATAGTATCTATCAAAAAGAATGGAGAATTTTGTTACAAATCAGATAGTAACGTACACGTTCATGGACAATCAGAAAGAATCAGGGACGCAGTGAGACTAGGCTAAGATTCTGAATAAACTCTTCCCTGAGCAAGGAGCTAGTCTTTAAGAATAAACTTTGTTGTTCCTTCCCCACAGCCTCCTTTACAGAAGAAAAATAACACATTCCATCACATGAAGGAGACTCAAAGGAGAAATGAAGCTACCACACAGGAAACCGAAACACATCCACCTACAAGTAGCTTACATATCCAACTACACATCCCACTTTCTACAAATTCAGAAAGAACTTAAGGTATCAGAGAAAAAAAGCTGCTTACAAAGGCTGACAATAAAATACCTCACTATTCTCCAGTTTCTTGCAAGAAACAAATAAAGCAGCTTGAGAAATTATTGATGTAGCTCTGATTGACTTCACTGGAAGTAATTTGTGCTTTTCAGTTAAAAAAACCCTAAAATACTGAGAAAAATTGTGAGCATATAATGCCAAATTCCTGTAATTTCTGCAATGATAAAGCAAATTCCTCCATAACTCTTTAGACTACTCTGAAATAAAAATAAAAAGGTGTGTGTATATATATATATATAGGTAAACAGAGAGGAAATTGGCATATATCTTGAAAAGCTGACTAAAAACAACTGGGATAGAGCATTTAATCATTTTGTAGCCTGAAAAACTACTTAAGAGAATAACAAAGTCTTAAATCTTGGCTGCCTTCCAATGTGAGAAGAATGGTGTGGTTTTCCAGAAATCAGCAACGTATTTTGCATTTATTAAAATTTGGACTAGGGAGTAAACAAAAAATGAGATATTTTCTGATGATACAAATGTTTTCAGATTGGAAGTACTCAATTTTAAGACTCAAAAAAATCAACCTACTGGAACTGGAAAGATTAGACAACGAAGGATATGAAACACAATTTAAACAAAAAGCAAAAAAGTATTGGGAATGAAAAACAGAAGCTAAGCATCTCTAAACTACGAAGACTACCAGCAGAAAACTGCCTGCTAACTGCACAAGGAGATCAATAAATCTTTATACCCGATATTCTAGAACTACCTAAAAGGAAAAAAAAATACCAAAGGGAATCCTTAAATACATATCAAAGACATACAACATAAAACAGTAACGCAACAAAGGTACTACATACAACCATACCATCTCATCTCACAAAGTACGTCAGGAGGAGGAGCACTGAAGTGCAGGTACAGTCATTAAAAGCTTTAGTGCTATGGCACAAAGAGAACTTAGAAGGGTAAAGAGACTGTAGAATCTGAGATTTTAAACAATGAAATAAAGAACTAAAAGTATTTTAACTGAAATTAAAAAAAAAAAGACCAAAACCATTCATTAGATTCCCTTTTGCTTACTTGCTAGCCTGACAAAATCAAATTACAAGCAGACTCCATTATCTCACATAGCATCTAAGCTGTTTGTCAACACTAGCTGCTAGTCATTGAGATAAATACTGCGATGGCCTGTTTACTTACTCAGAAAAGGAAAATAAACCAAATGAATCAACTTAAAATTATTTATCAGCTGAGTTGTTAGGCAATACACGGACAGCAAGCCTTGGGAGTTTAAAATGCAGTTAGAAGACCTCTCGTTGTACTGCACAATTAAGTAACTTGGTCACACACAGCAGGGAGGGAACGTCTGCTTTCACTGGCAGTGCGAGGTTCAAGCATGAAACCAGACTCTCTCTCATTCCTAACCAGCAATGCTCACATGCCCAGGCACAAGTTAGAGAGTACTGAAACCAGGAGCAATGGAAACACAATCATTTCAAAAGAAGTGACCATGTTAGTGTCTGTCCCCTGGGTTTTCTTCTCTCTCAGCACTTTCACTGAGAAGGATTAAACTCTACACTTGAAATGCTCTCACAGTAGGATGCCAGTACATCAGTACATGACTTGAGGCAAGTCCCAATCAGGCTTTATCCAGGCTCTAGGAACTCCAGTTCACAGCAGGAACCAGCACATGGGAACACAGCCTGAAAAATATCATTCCTCACATGTACATTTTTTACATTTGATTACGATAAGGAGAAAAAAAGTTCAAAGATTTTTCTACAGCTTCAACTACAGTTCAGGGAGTAAAGCCCTTGCTGCCTTCTACGACTAGAGCTAACGCTTAGCTCCAGCAGCAGGGAAGACGAGACCGGAATCAAGATGTCCTCTTTTTCCACCATGGTTGGGAACAGACCAGTCTGAGGAGGAAATATGATTCACTCCTCTGCAAAGTTGGTACAGGGCACGTGAAAGTATGTCCCACAAGAAGCCCCTCAAAACAAGCTGATCTTCTGCCTGCACTTTGTAGGTTCGGGCCCACAAGGAATCCAAACTACAGCTGAAGTTTAACTTGAAACTGAAGGAGAACGGAAGAAAGGGGAACCAAGGGTAGAGTAACAGGAGTCACACTGGATCTTCCAGATGATAGGAACAAAGTCTTTTTCTACCCACCCCCCAAAAAAAAAAAA
>NW_010389607.1:6959-9643 GCF_000710305.1 Buceros rhinoceros silvestris
CTCTTACCCCCCCACCACTTGAGGTATTCCTTATCAGGAAGACAGAAGAGGGCATGCTTCAGTGAAGAAGGATGCACTGAGGAAGGCAAATGACAGAAGATCAGAGGTGGTAGACTCAAAGTGTCCTTGGGGAAACACAAAGAAAAAAAAAAATCAAACACCTAGCTCAAACTGTACAAAAAAAATCTATCAACATTTAAGTCATTTCAGTCATCTGAATCTCCAACAGACCCTTCATAACACTGGCCGCTGAAATGACTGCAAAAATCTAGGCATCAAAGAAAAAAATGCATTTCATGCTTAGAATAAAGACCCCCCACTTTCTAATGCTATTTAATCAAACCCTTACATTTGGTATTAAATTGCAAATAAGAGCATGCGTGACTCTGCAATAAAACTGTAAACTCATTCTTTAAATTCCCTTGAGTATTATGTGGTTCCCAAAAACAAAAAATGCTTCAGTATGACAGTCAAAATATCAAGATGTATTGTTTCTAATTTATAAAGATCACATTAGTATCCTAGATTATAATTTAGATTATAAATGTTTGATGCTGCAAACTACAGATAGCTGCTCAGTGCTACCATGAACCCATTTTAAACAACATGTTGGACAGTCGGACTGATTCAGCGTAGTACTAGATCTGACAGAAAGGTATGTCCATGAGAAAGCAAAAATAAATGTACAATTTAAGTAGAAACATATAATGCTTCCATGAATCAATTTGACTTCATGTAATACAATTTGCAACAGAAACAAGCAGAAAATCTGAATTTGGGTTGATATTCTCAGAGACAGGCCAGATCTGACCCCGGAAGGAGTGTATGGACTTCATTAACAAGGACTCTATTTTCAAAAATTGAAACAGAACAATGCAAAAGTATCCTGCTGAGCATGGTAAAATTATAAGGTAATTTCATCTAGGGACCTAATCAACTTTAGGTTTCTTCCTGTGTGTCTGTTCTTCTCTCCTTTAAAGAGATACTGAGCCAAATGCCTCTAAGTCTAGTGTATACTGAACACCAACAAAAATTATCTGCAAAGAAAACAAACAAAAATTTACCCAAAATCACAACCAATGTTTCTCAGCCATTAATTTGTTAAAAATTCCAAGTCACAAAGCCTGAGAAAAATGCTTGCTCCACAAAGAAAATTTCAGCATGTTTGAAACGTGTGTCCTTTTTAATTGTAAAATCAACTTTCTTCCTAAAACTTACAATGAATTCTCCTCCAGAGAAGATTTCACATTTAAAACCTTTCAAAAACTGAGTTTTAAATGCAGTACTAATCCGTAATACATGGTATGGTAATACAGTTGCCGGCATCAGGTTATGAGCCAAACAATATATAGCCACTAGGAGAGAATTTCCAAGGCATAAACAGCAATGAAGTACCTAATTTCTCTTAGAAGTCATTGGGGCTAACAATGACACTGCTATGTGTGCTTTAGAAAATATTGTACTCTGAAACCAGAACTATCTTAGCAACAACACCTTATTCCCAGAAGTTATGTACGACTACACAGCAGTGGCTTCTCCAGACAAACGCTCGAGTCATTTCCTAATTTCTAGGACATAACGTAAACTTTCTAACTCTAGATTAAAAATTTATCTAAAGGCAAAGTAATTTCAAGTATTAAATATTCATAAACGTCAATAGCTAAGTTCCTGACTTCTACCAAAATTAACAGAAGTTTTGCCTGAGTAAAAACCACAGCATCGCAAGAGCCATTCCTCTCTCGAGAAAGCTCTTCTGCTAGGACTACTCAGGATGCTTTCTTGTTATTATCGCTGTACAGTGTCTATCTAAATAACCACACACATTTGCTAATGCTGCTTCTACAGTGCCTTAAAAGCCCTTGTCACATGAGGAGCACTCACACTGTAACCTGATCAGGCAGAACAGAAGTCTCCAAGCAGGATGACACGATAGCCATTTCCGTACCCAGCAGAAGATACTCAGGGACTTCTCTGTTCACCTGTAGCTTTATCTCTAAATTGCCTGAAACATCCCTCTGAAAGATGCATAAAAGATTTCACCCATTTTCTGAACTAAAATATATACACTCCTCTCTAATCCCAGTATAGAAGTGTTCGACTAATTTTAGATCCAAGTGGTGCAAAGCGTCATAGCTGTCAGACAGATGGATACCTGAACCTCAGGCCAAACTAATTTAGTTTTCCAACACCATTAGGCTATGAATCCCACTTCATTGCTGATCTGTATTTATACGCGTTGTAGAATACATTTTTAAGTACTGTAATTTCACATGCTAGCTATGAAACTGAACAAGGAAAATATGTTTAAAAGCAAACCAAGTTCAAAACGGCCATGTGGCTATAATCAAGAGCAGATTTTGGCCTATGCTACTGAAAAGCCAATCAGAGGTCTAATCCTCCTTGCCTTACAGAAATAGGTATGCTAATTGTGTAACTGCAACATGCAGAATTTAACCCTCACTATATTTGCCTGGCATCTTCATCCTTTCACACATTTATTTGCAGCTATTGCCAGGTTGTTTAAAATGTACAAAATTGAGAAAGTTGATGGATTACACTCCACAACACAATCATGTATTTGCTGCATAAAATAAAATTAAAGCTGGAAACACACTAACATGCTTTTAATGCAGCTAAGGGCAAATCGGAATGCCCTGAAGGATGACCAATTTCAGAAGGCGCAT
>NW_010389607.1:9755-15684 GCF_000710305.1 Buceros rhinoceros silvestris
GCCCGGCCTTGGGAAGAGGCTTGTGTGGGTGGATTTCTGAAGCCAGTGTATTCCCACAAAAGCACCGGAGCCTGCCTACACAGATCAGCTTGTAAGATCCGGCTCCTAACATGCCGTTCAGGATCTGACCCACAGACTGAAGTGTCTTTGTAAGCATTGTTTCACCTGTCTGAAAGCTGGGTTGACTGAAAGCATTCAGTACACGAATATTTTCACCCACTACAGAAAATCAAGGCTTTGTTAAATTAAACAGCTTTAATGATGTTTTACAGGAAACATTTCAGGCATGTAGCAATAAGCTGCATTCATATTTGACATTTACAAAACCCTATTCTTTTAAGCCTGTACTTATAAAATACTTGCACTTAACTTCAAGCATGTGAATAAGCCCATTTTTATTTCACAAAGCACTTAATTCCAAATACATGCCAAAGGTCCAGCAAAATGGTGGAATAAATTCTTCAAATCACGCACGTTTTAAGCAGAGCAGAGGAAAAAGAATGCATAATCTGGTTTTCAAGCAACGTATCACTAGAGATTATTAAACTAGATCACAGCAAACAGAAACACCTCAACCAAAAATATAAATTGAGCCAAAACAATCCTTTTAACACAACGAGTGCAGTTTACTTTCCTTGACAAACACACACTCCTCCCATTTTGGCCATAAAAAAAGAAATTAGGGAATATTCCTGTGAGCACTATTTAAAAGATGTTGCTGGCGTAATGGGAATAGGGAAGTAAGAGAAGGGCAATGAAACCGATCTCTGTCCCAGTCCACGTACCAAAGATACTTGATTTGACGGCCAAATTCTGTCAACCTTAGTCATCCAAACAGGTACCTTTTGAAGCAACCGCAGTGTATGTATACCATCAAATTCAGCTTCAGAAACTGCTGCCCAAACCTTGAGGCCTTTGCACAGACTTGCTGAATCGGCTAACACTCGGGTTCTCATTATTTTATTCCAACAAAATTAAGACATCTTCAATTCAGCTCAAGTGAAGTGCTCGCACAAGTCAAACCAGCAAGATCTGGTTCATACTGAGGATGAAATGCACTCAAGAAAAAATCCCATGCTCAAGCAATTTTAAAGTAAGACCCTTCTGCTTAAGAAGGGGGATTGCTGAAACAGAGTAAAACTGCCGGTTTTACATTTTTACATGGCCCAAGGAGCACCACTAATTTTGTCTGGCTTCACGCAGCTCAGATGCCATTACCTTCCCATCTCTAATTGAAGGCACTTTCTGTTGGCTAAAATCCTTCATCCTCAGGATGCTGATCTGCTATAGGAAATGTGCTAGGAACAAGGGAAACAACAGCATCATCATGCTGAAGACTTGCATTGTTGCAAGGTGATTAGGTGGTTGCAGTTGGATAATCCACACATACCTCTGCAAAAAACCTGTCGTATTTGAACAAAAAAGTGATCCAGTTCCAAGTCTACATACTACCAGCATCTGCCATCCTTATAAACCCTACTAAACCAACACCTATAGGTCACAGGCTTTTGTTATGCCAAAGGAGAAGGAAAATAAGTTAAAAACATTTTATCAATTACTCCAGTATTTCTTCCTGAATCCAAAATCAGACAACTTGAAGCAGTACATCAGATTAATTCACAACTGAGAGCCCAGAAGTGCAAGATTTTTGCAGACTGTAAGTTCAGGCTCCTGAGATCACACTGTAAATAAAGGAATTCAGAAATTCACAGACTCCACAGTCAGGAGCATCTGCCATGGTCTCTCCTGTCTTTGCTCTATGAAGTCATCTCTGAAGAAGAGCATCGCCAGACTAAGTCTGATACCAAACACATTAAAGAACCTCTGAATTCCTAAAATGTAGCAGCAGCTTCATTTTCAGATTTACGAAAACCATTCTGCCCAAATGGTCCCTTCCTGAAGACAGCTCAAAGGAGCTAGATGACAGGCTTTTTTTTTTTTTTTTTTAATCTTAACTCAAAAACCATACCTAACAGTATCAAAACAGCTTTACTCGATGTTACCCTCAATCAATCATTAGAACAAATGACATTACCTTTGAAACCATCACAGGCAACAAAACGCATCAGATGACCTGCTAGCTCACACCCATCTCCAGCGTGTTTGTTCTCAGAATACAGAAACAGAACTGTTTGCCATGCTTCAGCTGAGTGTGTGGTACTACAGATCTTTTTAAAACAAGAGAGAAATGCCAAATAGTGAAATAGAATGCACCAAAGTTTAAACAACCCAACCTGAATTTTGCTATCCCCAGTCACAGACTTGCCCCTCCTTCCTATGGGAGCTATGCAGCGAGCCTGAAGTACCTGAAGGACATGGTAATCAGGCATCCAATCCAAAGAAAACATTTAAGTGATACCTTTTCTATCACTGACAAGAATTTAGTCAACTCCCTGAACTGCAAGGCTGTATTTTTTGTGGGCAGTCACACCAAGCTGAATTTTCCAACAGATCTGTTTCCTATAGAGCCAAAATCTCCAGCATTAAGAGGTCTGCATGGGCCAGATAACTATATATATTTTAAACTTCTATAGCTTACATGATTTTAAGAACATTCTTGAATAACTGTGATTTATTCAATACTTAACTCTAAGAATTAGCTCTTTTTCAGGGTCAGCAATCACGCAGTGATTAACAGATGTGCCCATTTTAATAATGATGTCAAAGGGAGGTAACTTTGTTACATAATTGTTAAAAATCTTGCAGGAAAAGGTCGATGCAATTCATACTGAAATAAATGTTTACTGCCTGAACTGAAAAAATACAAATAAGTTTTACCTGAAGTGAACTGCATAATTTCAGAGGGATTGTGTATCTAAGTCTTGATTCTTGGTGTATTGTTTCAGATTTATGCCAGAGTAAATCTAATGAATGTATTGCAGTTAAAGCTTAAAATGGTTATTTTCAAATATTTAATACTCAAATAATGTTGGTATGGACCTATACATACCTACACCATCTGATAAGAGGTGGCATTTAATTTTCTTTAAAATTAAGTGTATATGAAATACAATTGAACACCTTCTCTATTATCAAGGAGGCTGCAGCTACCAATAATTTTATTAATTTTTGCTCCCAGGCAATGTTGAGATAAAAAAATTAGTCTTACTGCTTTGTAAGTTAAGTTCTTTACCAACTCCTAAACAGCTCAAATATAGTTTTTGAGATGAAGTGGAACCGTTAGTTAACACTAACAAATTATTAACAAGTATATGTATGATTTCTCATCTTCCTATTTGATCATAAACAAGGTGTGAAATACGTCAGAAGTTTTAGAGAAAATATACTAGACATTTTATTGCCACTATCACAATGAAGGCTTTGCTTCTGAATTCTCAAAGGTGCTACTAACAAAGAAGTATTTTTTTCCCTGAATAAGTAGCTTGATTCAACATGATTTCTAAATTAACTGAGATAACATGACTCTTCTTTCCTCCACCAAAATGCTTTAGAAATACTGCCAATGAATTACTACATGAATCAAGGAAAAAAAAAAAATGACAGCCAGCAACCGGACTAGCCAGGAATGAGAAAACACCACACTCTTCTCCCATAGCAAACAGCTCTTCTGTGCTACCTCAGATACAGCAAACAGTTGCCTAATTACTTACTGTCACAGCCAGAGACACGGTCAGGAGACAGAATTTGGACATATACAAATGCCCTGGTTTCAACTGTTAAAGCAACAAGGTGCTTGGCATTGCGTGGTCTTCAAGCCTACTTTGGCTGCAGAACTGGATGAAGAGTAAAATTTCACTTTTCTACATTTACAAAGGACTGCTTTTCTCTTCCTAAATAAAACCGCCGGAACGTTTTCATGATGCGGCATCATACGATCCCAGAGCCTTCCAAGACAGGCAATGAATTTTGTACAGCTGACTCTGCTAGTTACAGTACTCAACAGCTGGGGCATAGATAATTTCGCACCCTGATAATGCTCTAGATGAATACACAGGCCTTCTGCAGACTGTAAAAAAGAATAAAACTACCAGCATTAAAATTATGGATTGGAGAGCATCTTAAAAATATTAAGTGAATATGGTTCACATTTGATTAAAAAAACTACTAAAGGCGGTGTTTACAAAACCAAGAAATTCAGAGAAATGGCACTCCCTCTTCAAAGCCTATATTGTAGCAATTCTTTTCTGATTAGATCAGCTCCCACAGCAAGTCATCAGAACAACAATAACTGTAGTGAAGTCATACTATTGGGACTTGGATGGGAAATCATGACCAGCTTGGAAACACATTTTATAAAATAATGTGTTTTCCAGGTTTCCAATATATCTTAATTAAAACAAGTCCAAATCTTCACCTTTGCTTCCAACGGCTGAATAAAGTATACCTAGAGCAGCAAAACACAGCATACCAATCAATATACTGAATACGCCACTAAAACCTAAGACAAGAGAAACTGGATCGTTCCGCATAATTTTGGGATTTGGCTGCAGGAGAATGGACCCAATGTTACCCCCATAATACGATATACTCAAATATTTCCAGAATGTGCTTTATTTCTCATAGAGATGCTAATTAGTTCTAGCAGTTTATTTTAATTAAAATCCCGTTGTCCCCCAACACTTAAAAACCAAATCTTTCAGTCCTTCTCCTGATAAATCTCTCAATGAAATAAGGGAAATTACGCCTAATACCTTTCTCAGGTTTTTAAACAAGTAGACAAACTGGTATGAGAATGAACCCTATTAAACCTGGCTTTAGCAGCAAATTAAAGGTAATGTAAAGCAGAATAGCAGTGCTTTGGATTAGAACCAGAACACAAAAACAAGTTTTCTTAATGCTTTATTTACAAAGTAAATAGTCTAGTCTACTTGCTTTACAATTCTGGGAAAAAAAAAAGTTCGGTTACACCTGAAGTAATTGACAGCTTAAAAAAATAGGAGAAAAAGGAATAAAGATGTGCTTTTGAGGATGGTCTATTACAAACTGTATTTATTTCTCAACTAAAATGCACTAATGCATTTCAGTACAGAAATAGTGCACATGCTCCATAGCTGCATTGACACAATGGGCAACAGACACAAAGGAGTCATTAGTCAATACTGTTAATGACACGTGAAATTGCAAGTGACACAGGTATAAAGGAGACTCGGACCTGACCACTGCCATGTCAAAACAACCATCTGTAGAGGGTTTATTTTCCAAAATATTACCACTACCAACCCAGATTAAATGAAATCAACTATCCGTATCTTCAAATCAAGCTGTCTTAAACTATGCCACTCCCATTCCCATCAGTGGAAATCATTTAAGCAAAACCTTTAGAACTGACTAGAAAAAACACAGCTGAAAAATTTCAGATACAAAATCTAAGCTCTCTCTTCCCCAAACATTACAAAAGGACTCAGCACTGCAAATCACAGCATATGCTGTGACGTGCTGTAAAAACTATTTCTGGGATAAAGATTCAATCTGAACAGTTACCTCTATTTCTTTTTCATTTGAATTAAAATCAAACCCGGACCACTTTCAATAAGGGTTCTCAGATTTAGTATTAGCAAGCGTAGTGAAAAACAGAGTAACGAATCATGTCTCCCAAACCATCTCTTCCAGCCCAATGAATTTAAGAAAACAACGTAATTTACATTTCTAGCAAGATAAATGTAGCTGCATGCATATTATGGATGAACTCCCTTTTGCTGTATTTTTCTGTATTCCAAGACAAAATTCAGGTACTACGTGAACTAAGATCATTCTTTGCCCGACCACCAAAAAAGCCCAAAATAAAACGGTCAAAATAAACTGAAGCTTTAAATGCACAAATGCAAACCGCGACCTAAATCACCGTGCCCGCATTTCACTCGAAAAACAGACTTTTAAACACGGGAGAGTGCGCTTCACCCACTGATGAGGGAGAGGGGGTATTTTCATTTAACGCAGAAGCCGCCGACGTCCGGTCCGTTCCCCGTCA
>NW_010389608.1:0-454 GCF_000710305.1 Buceros rhinoceros silvestris
CCAGGTGAGACTTGTCACTCCCGTGAGGCCTGAAATGACCCATCACTGCCCAGAGCAGGAGCAGCCACCCAGCTGAGATGGTATTTGGGGGAAAAAACTCAGAGAAAAGAGAAAATAAAGAGCGAGGGGGTAAGGAAGAGGAGTGTGGGTCCTTACCTGCTGGGTGAAGGCTGCTTGGGGTGAGGTGGGGGACTTGCTGGTGGCCCCTAGCTGAGAGTCCTGCTTGGCTTCAGCCTGGAGCTCTTTGGCCTCCGAGTCAGCCGGCGTGGTCGGGAGCCCAAAGCCTTCCTCACTATCCGCCATGTTACGAGCTTCCTTCGCCGAATCCCCCACTGCAGGCACACATCGGGGAGAGAGCAGAGATAAGAGATGCATAAGTCAATGCTGACGTTTAATAAAATATATGTATTTATACTTGAGCTATGGGGAGCAGGACGGGGCACTGGGCAGGGCT
>NW_010389608.1:689-2008 GCF_000710305.1 Buceros rhinoceros silvestris
GAGGGGGGGCGGAGGAGGGAGGGGAAGGGGGAGGCGGTATTATTAAATGCATCTTTTGGAAAAGGTAAACAGCGTGGGTCTGCCTGGCAGCACACGGGGAGCAATGCACCGGGGGGCCGGCGGCTGGCCAACTCATCACACAAGTGAGTTTGGAGGTCGGGGGGTACAGCCTCCCCCAAGCTCTGGACACCTTCAATTCTCTCCGGGTCTCACTGTGGCCAAGGAGGCTGAAGCTCTCACCCCACTCCAGTTTCAACCAGGCAGATGCCACCGACAGGCGAGGCCCCATTTATAACCCCGTTTTCAAAGAAAATCCAACTTCTTGCACTCACAGAAAAAAAAAAAACCAAACAACTTTTTCGCCTCCCCCCCACGGACGGTTGCAAGTAAAGCAAAGAATGGACAAGATAATGAAAATATAAAAGCGCAAATAAATCAATCAGTCAAGACACTGTGCAAGGTAACACGCACTCTGGCTGGCTAACGGGGCTGGAACTGGAGCCGAAGTGAACCAAGCCATAACATTTAGGGTAAAACTGCACCAGCAGAGAAAACTGGCTTAAAAAATACCCAGTTTACATCTGGTGTGAATAACCACGGTAAGTTTTAAAAGCAGATTTCGGACGTTTCTTTAAAGGCTCTTGTCAGGAATGGTAGAAGTTTGAAAGCACGACAAGCCAACCAAAAATAAAAAGCTAAAACCAATTAAATTATCTATTAAGTTTTTGTTCTTAAGGAGTTTGGAGTTCTAGTAGCTTTTAAAAAATTATTTCTTGCATGTTTCAAAGAAGGGGATTCATTTTTGAAAGGTCAACCATATGGAGACAATATTGGTTTTAAGTACATGAGAATGTTTTGAAATTAGTTCTTCTCCCTACAACAATATTTAAAAGCCGTTTAAAAAAACAATAATAAAAAGGGCATTTCTCCTTTAAATGCAGAGGAAAATTAAGAGTGGAGAAAATGACCTTCCCTGCTAGGGGTGGGTAATACATACATACGCGTACATATATAATTTAAAAGGACAAAAAGCGAAGGGACTCCGGGTCCATAGCTCTGGAGCAATTGAGAGTGGAGAAAATGACCTTCCCTGCTAGTGGTGGGTAATACATACATACGCGTACATATATAATTTAAAAGGACAAAAAGCGAAGGGACTCCGGGTCCATAGCTCTGGAGCGAAAGATCTCGTACAGAAACGGCCGGCGTCCCCCTTCTCCCTCCTCCCTTCCCGAACGCTCTCTCCCCACCGCACACCAGCCAGACGCCCGGCAGCGGGGGCTGGAGCGCGACGCAAAGCCGCTACGAGCGCGGAACGG
>NW_010389609.1:0-1540 GCF_000710305.1 Buceros rhinoceros silvestris
TGGTCCTACGGTCACCCAGGCTCAGGGTGACGCCAGGGACCCTCCTCCAGGGACACCCCCCTCCGGGCACAGCCATCTCCAGAGACCCTCGGGCACACCTTGGGACAAACTCAGAGACCCTCAGGTAGTCCCGAGAGACCCTCCGGAGCTGCAGGTACCCCCGAGAGACCCCCAGGGACCCTCAGAGACCCCCAGGGACCCTCAGAGACCTCCAGAACCCCCTCGGAGAGAGACAGAGACCTCGGGGACGCCAGCGGCTGACCCTTAAGAACCTCCCAGAGACCGTTCAGACCTCCAGCTCCAATCCAGAGACCTTCAGAGACCCTCAAGATCCCCTCAGAGATAGTCAGAGACTCACAGGGACTCTCGAAGACGCCCAGAACCCCCTCAGAGAGAGACCCGGACCCCAAGAACACCATGAGGTGACCCTCAGGAGCCGTCTGGAGACCCTTAGGACCTCCAGTTACACCTCGGAGACTTCCAGGGACCCTCAAGGACGCTCAGCAGCCCCTCAGAGATAGTCAGGGACCTCCAGGGACCCTCTGAAGACCCTCAGAACCCCCCCGAGACCCCCTGAGACCTCCACAGCCAAGCGGGCGCCAGCCCCACAGCTCGCTCTTTAATTACGATCGTTTGCTGGCGTTAATTATGGAAACTCACCACTGTAATTGGGTTCCAATTACATTAGTGCAGCCCTATAATTAGCTCCCAGGAGCGAGGTGGCCAGCGGGGACAGGGGCCCTGCCAGCGACCCCCCTCCCCATCACCATCTTCGATCCACAGCGCTGGGGACGGTGGCGCTGCCACGACGGTGCCCATGAGTGGCCTTCACTGGTGTCCCCACGGACACACTGTGGCGAGGGGACCACGCTCAGCTCCGCCGTGGGCTGGGGTGGAGAGGGCGCGGGGACAGCACCCACCCGGGGCACCCTGCCACGCACCAGGGGTCAGGAGGCAGCGGGAGGCCCAGGGCTGAGTTCAGGGTTGAGGTCCAGGGTCGGGGTGGAGGGTCGGAGTCCAGGACTGGGACGTGGGACTCAAGTGCAGGGCCAGCGGCAGCAGCTGGGAGCTGGGGTCGAGGTTCAAGGTCTAGGGGCCAGGTTGGAACTCAAGGCTGAGGTTCAAGGTCAAGGGCCATGTTGGGGACACACGGTTGGGGTCCAGGGTTAATGACCCCATTTGGGACTCAGGGTGAAGGTCCACAGTTGGGTCCCAGGGTTGATGGCCCCATAATCAGGTCCCAGGATTCGTGTCCGTGGTTGAGACCAGGTGTTGAGGTTCGGGGCCAGAGGCCACATGTGGGATGCAGCTGGTGGTCCTTGGTTGGGATCCCTGGCTGGCACCCGGGGTGAAGGTGCCTGTTTGTCTGGAAGCCAGAGTTGGGGTCCACAGTTGGGACCCAGGGTTGGGGACCTGGAGCTGCAGAATGGGCTTGGACCATCCCCTGCATCATCGCCACCATCTCAGGACCTTCTGCCATCTCCCCCCACCCACCTTCCCTCCCGCCACTTCATCCACACCCCCAGTACACACCCGGGCA
>NW_010389610.1:0-16062 GCF_000710305.1 Buceros rhinoceros silvestris
ACTGCAGGGGGGTTGGACTAGATGACCCTTGAAGTTTCCTTCCAGCACAAAACATTCTATGATTCTATGAGGGAAGTAGAAGCATCAGAGAGCTCAGACTCAGCTGTCGACAGCTTTTGTGACGGAGGAAGAAGAGATCTAATAACGTACCAAAGCCACTTCTTTGATTGTTCACACCCAAAAGATCTGAGCACCCTTGGGCTCAAAATACAGGAAATAAGTGATGCTAATTATTAGCCTAAGATGCTTGCTAGTCTGATTTTTTTACCTGCCAAATAATTAAAATGAGTATATAACTGCTTACTGATTTGAGCAATTCAATTCTATTCTGAAACACAGAAGACACTTCTTATTTTAAACCCTTTCTAACAAGGCTATACAGTACACAAGCAGAAAAAAAGTAACATGCACAACACACAATGTAAAACTCTAACAGTGGTCATTCAAATTCTGTGACTGCTATCGCTCAGTGCACAGCTCCGTAGCTCACTTCAAGTGCAAGAGGATAGAGAACTTAGGAGAAAATTCTCAGATGCTCATCTACTTCATACATACTGCTACCACATCAACACCCCCTTCCTCTGACTAACAAAGTACTAGCATATTTTACCCACTGCACAACTCCAGACATTGCAGAGATCTAGCATATGGCAATCATTTTAAACAACTCTAAAAAAGCACCCCTAAAAATCACAGAGATGGAGACAAGACACATGGAAAGAGATTCCAATCCATATTTGCTTGCTCCCCAGAACCAAGACCTTTGTGTATTTATCACAGGTTTGTTCCCCTACAGTCATTCCTTACTGAGATACGAGTTGCAGCTCCCTCTGGTTGAAAACTCCAAGAAACAGATGCTGCGCTGCTGATCACTTCCACAGATGTAAATGTGCATGGAAGCTTTGCGTCTGTCCCATTCTCCACAAATATCTCCTCTGGCGTATGGACCTCCACTGCTGACACTGCATGGGAAAAGTAAAGAGAAGAAAGAAGGAGAAAAAGTGGCATCAGTGCTGTTTCAAGCATCAGGAACTTGGTATCACACTGCCTGTAGGGAGAAAAGAGAAGAGACATCAACAACTCCTACAGCAAGTGTGTGTGTAGGCATTGCATTATACCTGCAATAAAACAAGTATAGAGCAGGCCAGTTCACTTCTTTTTCCTTGTATTATCTGTTACAGGATGTTTTCCATCCACAGATGTTTCCTCTACAACAGTTCATGGAAGTCAATTCTATGGTCCAAAGGATGAGTTTAAAACTTTTTCCTACGAGCTGCCAGCAGACACTGTAATAAATAATACCCATCAGAGGAACTAACATCTTGGACCAGCTATTACTCAATTTCCTCTCTGGCTCACATCTTGTTTCCCATCTCCAGTTTTTCTCAGCTGTAGGTAGAACAAAAGCTCACCTCCAGAAAGCAGAGGAGTAAACCTCTCTGCCTGCCAGTTACACCATCTGCTTCTGTTCTCTGGCATACTTCAAGGTCTTCATGTGCAAGACCTCATAATTAATCACTCAGCTGTAGTTCAGAAGCAGTTTAATTTGTTTCTACCATGAGGCTTATGCACAGTTAAAAGAGCAAGCAGACCATAAACATTCCCAAATGTAAAGTAATCAAGTTCAACATAGCACTTGTACTGGTAGTATTCCTACAATGCAAGTGAAATTCAGTGTGATTCAGAAAACCTGTTGAACATATTCTTTACCTGGCACCTTTAAAGCTGCAAAGACACTACCCCTATCCAGCTTTAAGAAAAAAGCCCAAAAAACAAAAAACCACACACCACAAAAACACAACACACTAACATAAAACAAATCAGAAAAACCCACCTACATCAGTACTTAAATCATGGGGTTTATGTTTTTAGTCAGTGAGAGCTACCAGCTCAACCTTCAAAAGTTAGACAACAGGCTTCTTTCAAGTGGTATAACCTCCCTAAGGTGTAGATTTGTCGTAAACTAGCTTATTTTATCAGAGCCTAAAATTAAGCAGAGCCCATAGGGAATTTTAGAAACCATTTTTTACATACGCAACTTTAAGCCTCATTCCCCAAGAAAACGAAGCTCACACAAGCCGTGCCACTTCCTCCTTTGCCCCAAGACTAAGGAGTGTATTGGGCAATCCCAGCTGACCTGCTATAGGCCACAGACACAGCAGTCAGAGGCAGCTGGCGCTCCCATACAGACTGCCTGCAGGTCCTGGAAGTTGTAGTTCAGTTAATGAAACGGCCAGATGATGAAAGGGATGAAAGCACCCTGCCCATCCGGGTACACCCAGCAATCACAGGGGCTTTACAGGAACTCGCCCACTAGAATGGCAAGCCAGGGGAAGACAGAGCACATGCCCAGAGGACATGGAATGAGCATGCAAGCACTGCAGGGGTCAGGAATTAAGTGTACCAGTTTAATTACAATAACCAAAACCAGAGGAAATCACCATTCATTTGCTCTGCCGTTCAGAGGCCATGCTGTTCACTTTACAACCTCACTAACTCCTCAGTCCTGTCAGGTTATCCCTGATCCCTCAGACTCCCATCGTCACTGCTCTCATTTCAAACCAGTGAAATAGAAACGGCACCCTAAGGGAGGCGTATTTTCATCAAGAGCTTGCATCAGAGCTTCCTTTCTCTTGTACATACTCTGACTATGGGCCAAAAAATATTCTTTTGTAAAACAATTACCAAATATTTATTTGGAACATACAAAGGCTCCTAGTAATTCAATTAAATTAACACAGAGCCACTGTGCTTTATGTATTTTTTTCCAGCTAAAGGAGTAGAAAAGAAATAAAAAATACAATCCATTGTTTTGAGTCCAAGCCACAGAACAAGCATCCCTTTCAAGCATAAAACAAGCAAGATGCCCTCAGCATTTATGTAGGAAGAAAAGAGTCTGCACAGACATTGTCCGCTTGTACATGGTACGAAGAACTCCTTGCACACACACAGGCAGTGGGTAGCACAGATTTGCTTAATCTAAAGAAGTCACTGTTCTGACTCACTAACATCACGGCTTGGCTTCACGAATGAAGATCTGGGAAGGGCTTTTCCCACATTCACTGCAAGCGATGAGTGCACCCTTCGGGCCTGTGCGGTGGATTTTTTAGGTGAGGCGCAGCGTGCGCGGAACTGGCTCCACCCTTTATACCTGAGGTTCATCTGCCAGGGCCTAGCGAGCTTGGATGGTGACAGCGAAGTCCTCAGGTCACAGGTTTGATTAGTGTCCTTCTCTTAGATGGAGCCTTACAAGGCTAAACGAGCTCCATCTGCCTGGGTTTGGAGTCAGAGTTGTCCTTCTCCTGGGATGGTTGCCCGAAGGCTAGTGAGCCCATCCTGCCCGTGGACACACTTTGTCTGACCCTTCAGTTGAGACCTGTCTGGCTTGGGAGACCCCACCGGAGGCACATGCCACCACCAGCAGAGCTCTCAACCTCACAAGGGCACGCAAGTTCCTTCCCCACAGCAAGGGGGTACCCATGAAAGAGTGACTCACTAACAACCTGTGGCAGAACTATACTGAACAAAAGAAAAAAACCCCAAACTTCTCCCTACAGTCTAGGAAGGCAGAAATTATGTAATCTCGTACAGATATTTCCAGCTAATTTGATTTTCATACATCCTATTATTTTCTCAACTTCATGTGTTTCTTTGCTCATTATCTCCCCCCAGCCTAAAAAATGTGCCTCACTTTATTGCTCTTTCAATATGCACTGCTTCAAAAAAAATTTTTCCCACTTGTTGTCTTACAGCACAAGACATAAGCTCCTCAAATTTTAATGATTGTTCAGAGTAGTAGAGAGACCACAGCATTTGACATTTGTTCACCCTTAGCCCTCTAATCCCATACTTTCACTGATGTGGTGACAGTTCCGACTACCTCGAACCCTTCAGCCTCCTCTGCTGTAATAAAATCCATGTGAACATCAACTTTGGCTCTTTTCCTTCTCTTAACACATTTTCTGGGATTACATTCTTCTTCCAGCTCCTCCATCTATTTAAGTAATTCAGTTGGAATAAGTTGAATTTTGAATCATACCCCAGTCATACTTACCTGCTCCATTCCTCAAGCTTACTCAGCCTTAGTTCCTCTCAAAGAAAAAAATTTACCACAGGAGACTGAGAAGAGAGAGCTTTAGGAAGGGAAGGTCTGCAAGGTATATAAGGCAGATAAACATCTGCTCTTCTCCCATACATCCTCCTTGATCTCACTGCCCTGTCCAACTGTACGTAGCCCAAATACTTCCCTCTGAATATTTCTTCTAGCCTTCAATTGCTTTAATTCCTCTGTTCAGCAGAAAGATGCTTCTACTTTTTCTCACCCACCATCCAAATCGTTGGGAAAAAACCACCTCTGTCTCTTTCATCTTTAGTGTTGTTGAATTATATCATCTCATCATCATGGATATTTTCAGCCCCCACACTTCAAAAGACTGCATCCTCATCTTCCTTCTCAGACAATCCTCCTATGCTTAAAATAGGACACAACACTCATACCCATACTCTTACTAACTTACTAATCTTACTACACTTACTTATTAATCGTTTCTTCTTGTTCCCATCATGGATCTTCATTCCTCACCAATGCTCTCTCTATTCTCAGGTCTCTCTTTCCTCAGTATCTTGTCTCAAGTATCTCATCTGCAAAACAAGTCCAGTTCCCATCACTGCACTGACTACTCAGACGTGTGTCTCTTCTCAGGATCTGTCTCCTTATGTTCAAAGACAGTCTGTCTGACATCTTTGTCAATGCTGACTTGTCAGCTCATGCTAAATGAGGCTAAAACAGAGCTCATTTCTTTCCCCAAAGCCCTCCACAATGGCATTTATCACCACGGACATATCACACATCTCTCAAACTCATAACCTGTACAGCATCTTTGACTTTGAATTCTTCTGAGGTCAAGTCAAGGTACAGTCTGTTTCAGAGTTTCTAGCCAACCACTCAGTTGACACCAGTCTAAAAACTCCATTTTGTATCTTGGCCTTCATTACTGTAATGTCCTTTTTGTCTGCACAGACAGTCAGTAACAGACCAGTACGTATGGCAGCTCCTGGTAACCAAACTGGTCCAAGGGTGACATTAATAAGAGGAAGACATGAAACATGCAACATCACTGTTTTCTACCATGAACTGAGTACTACATCATCTGTAGTCAACACACACATGCCCAGAGCAAGCATTATTCATGACACAGCATCACCACCTAATCAGCTGTATTGAGTTAGCAAATACTATTTTAACTTACTTGCTGAAAATGAACAAGTCCTTCCTAACTCTGAAGGTGTAGCTCTCCAGCAGCTTAGGAAGACCTGAAGACACAGAGCTTCTTGATTTCTTCATAATAACACCAGCATGCCTGCCAGGTTACATAAAACCAGTGAAGAAGCTACGTGTTTTCAGACAGTTCCACCTGGCCCATCTCACAACCCCAAGGCACTGCACCATCACTGGTAGTCTTACGAGTGACCATGATACACTGCTCTGAAATCACCCCTGTGGAAGAAGCCTTTACAGTCACCAAGCTGCAAAGTATAGAAAGATACGATCATTCACAACTGATAGCAGACAAACATTCATAACCACAAGAGTTTGCATCTAATTAGTTAATCAAATTGTGGTTAACTATTTAGCCGTCAGTGAGATTAAAACCAGTCAAGCTTACAGTTTTCACCAGAGTTACATGAAAGACTGCAGCTTTGCCCTGGAAAGTAAATTTAACTGGTATCTTTGAAATGGGGTACACCTTGATAAAATGGCCAGTCTCTGCCTAGAGCACACTGATGAGAGTCCCCCTCACAGGTGTCCTCTCCAGGACATCTTTGGCCAGGTGAGCTGAGACTCACCAAGTCACACCTGCTGGCAACTTAATCTGCACAGCAGACACACCTATGTGACTGGCTATCTTACCAGTCAAAGTCTGGATGCTTCTACTTGTCTGCTACCATTAACTGCTTACATTCAAAGCTATACCCTCAATGAAACGCAATTATATATAAATAACAGCCCATTCCCAGAAACAAGCTACAAGGCTATGAGTCGAGACAAACAAGGTTATACAGGGTTATACGCATGCCACAGTCATTTAAATGACACCAAACATCCAAGCACTCATCCCTATTCAAGTATTAAGAAACTTTTGCCCCCAACCACGGTTTAGCATTGCTCTCATCAGACTTTTGAAATCCGTATTGCAGTAACTTCTCCTAAACACTTGCTCACACTTGGGAGGATCTGCTCAAAAATTGCAAACTTATTTCACTTCCTTCAAACCCTCTCAAGTGTCTCCAAAACATCTGGTAACAGCATCTGTGTAAATTCAACAGTGCCTAAGCTGCCAGTGCTTGGAATTTAATGCCTACCAAAGCTGAAGTGTTTTTTTTCCTGGTTTTATTGATATCCCCTTTTGAGCAATAATTTTTATTTTACATTTTTGTATAAAGAAATACGGCTCCCACTCTATTAGGCAAAGGTTGGAAATTTGGTTTGGTAGCACATCACAAGCAAATTCTTCCTTGCACTGAAGGTTTATACTAACACACAGCTAATTAACATTTCTTTGTAGAACATAGTCTCCACTGAGATCTTGGATCCAATGAAAAGATTCTACTAATTAAGGCTATAAACACACCAAAATAAATTTTATTCCTGGATCCAATTCAGCTTGATCACTAGGAGTCCTACCAAACCAAGAATGGAAATAGCTAACACTCTAATCACAGGCATCTTATCTTCACAAGCACAAACACAGCCCAAGAGGAAACTTTTGCCAGATCAGTAAATACTGGATACTTACAGCTGCTACAGGTCCCATCCTACATTAGGAAAACTGTTACACTCCCCCTTGAAATGGCTAGTAATCAGTTTGTCAATTAGTACAAGCAACTTCATTTAACTTAAAGACACCTGTTAATATAGTCATTCATACAATTTACATAAAGTCTCTTACGAATGAAAAATCAGGAAATAATCAAAAAGTCTAATGAAATAAAGATTAAAAGATTCAGACAGGTAACAAGTTGATGACAGTCGCAGATCAGGAAAATAGAAAGAAATGCATTAATAACACATACTTGGAGCAGTTTACATTTAAAGATCTCCACAAAATAACAGAAGAGCCAGTTTCTCAATATGTTCGCTATGGGTTCCTCAACAGCCCAGAAGTTTCATCAGAAACAAGGATGTGGGATTTTCCAATGACTAGGGGTCGTAAGTCACAAAAACAACATACACTTGTGAAACAGTGCTTCCATTAAGAAACAGTCTTTGTTTTCATTAAGAAATACTCTTACTTAATGTCGAGTGTTGCGAAACACCGTCTACTGTTGACATAACTCTCAACTACAGTTGCATGATATCTTTAATTCTTTCTCCAACAAAGCACAGTTTCCCATGAAACAAGAAGACCCCTACCGAACATTTCGGAAAACCAGCACTAGTTATAGTCTTCTACTGCAATTATACGCACTTATGTCCCCATAGGCAATCATTTCTTCACTGTAGAAAATCCTAATAAGAGATTCTAGCTAGGAGAAATCCTAGCTTTCATGTCTTAATATACAGGAGTAAACACGCCCAAACAGTTCCTCTGGAACTCCACAAGATCTGTTGAAGTATCCAGATGCTGGATCAAATTTCCACACAAAGAATTAATTGACATCATTTAGCCTTAACATGGAAGTGCAACCCATGCTAGCCATACCACCCAGGAGCAAAACATGCTGTGTCATACGGACGACACGCAAGTATTAAGGAGCCACATAATATCAGCATAAGAAAAAAAAATAAGACTGCTTAACACAGTGATGGATTTCTGGTGTGGAGATGGTCATCTAGTCTGAAGTCTTACTAGATGTATATATATAAAAATGCACATATACATTTCTATATATATGTTCTTGCACTTCACTGTTGTGGGTTGATCTTGACTAGCTGCCAGATGCCCACTCAGCCACTCTCTCACTATCTCTTCCCAAACAGAACAGGGGGAGAAAATAAGATGAAAATGCTCATGGGTTAGGATAAGGAGAGATAAGGGAAATCACTGTCCCAGACAAAATGGACTTGACTTTGGGAAAACTAATTTAATTTATTGCCAATTAAATGAGTTGTGTGGGGCAAAACAAAGATAAAAATTAAAATACCTTTCTCTCATCCCGTTTTCTCTCCAGCTCAAATTCATTCATTCACTCCTCTGCCTCCTCCCCACTCCCAGGCAAGATGGGGAGAGATGGGGGATGGTGATCAGTCCAAAACGGCTCCTCATTACTCACACTTTTTCCTGCTCCAGCATAGAAGAGCTCCATGAGCTTGCAGTCCTTCAGGAGAACCTACTCCAGCCTCTGGTCATCCATGGGCTGCAGTGCGGCCATCCGCTCCACTGTGGTCTCTCCCAAAACTTCCAGGGCTATAAGGGAAGCTCTACTTCAGGGTCTGAGGCACCTTCTCCCCTCCTCCTTCTCTCACCTTGGGGTTTGCAGTGTTTTTCCTCGCACTTTTCCTCCCCTCACTCCTCACTGCCTGTTTGATGCTTTGCCCTTCCTTAAACATTACTGAAGAGTGTCACCAGCTCAGCTGAGGGACTCAGCTGTGCCCTGCAGTGGGTCAGCTGGAACTGGCTGGAACTGTGTCAGGCATGGGGCAGCCGCAGCCTCTCCTCACTGCTGTCTCTGCAGCACCCCACCCTCCCCCAAAACTTTGACATCTACACCACATACATTCAACATATGACACAAAGCAACATCAGCTACTGATGACTCAACGAAGTCTCACCAACCAGTTCTGACATCTAAGTTTCAAAGCAACTAAAACTAAATTCCAATGCCTCAGAGGAAGACAGAAGAGTTTATTTTCATTCTCAAAAGGCAGTCACCAGAACAGCTCTTTGCTGCTACTGCAATAGCTCCCCAGGTTGCCAATGTCATCACGTAATGCAGGTTGCTGAAGAAAAGAAAGACAACTTCCTGCCTTCAGTAACACAGCTGGTCCTGCACTGCCCTACCAGCTCTATGAAACAGAAAGAAAAGCTGCTGACACTTAGCCCACAAACACCTATCACCACCTGCCGCTTGCTGCTGGGAACTTTCATCCCCCAAGCAGAGACAAGCTTAGAAGAGCATCTGCTAACACAACATTCACTTTCTCTTGGCGTCACTGAACATTCAGTTAAGTTCTGGCTGACTCGATGAGGGGGGGAAAATAGCAGCTTGTCACCCCAAGTGAAAGGAAAACAATTTCACTGAGAAGCCTTTAAGCAGGCTGTGGCAAAAATGTTAAATAGTCAATTACATGCATATATCTGAGCCCTGAATACCTCCATGCACCTATTTTGAAGGAACTTAAAGACAAGTCTTCAGAATCCCTAAGCTTTCATACCACCTTCTGCTCCCACACTACAGTCAGCTTTTCAAGTGGTTCTCCTCCACATAATGCAGAGCTGCTCCTTGACCTACCAAGGGGCAGCAGAGGAACCTATGCGGAGATCTACTTACAAAGCTCATGCTTTTAACCAGAAACAAGGAACGAGCATGAGAGACAGCAAAGAACATCTGAGCTCCCTTGTCAGACAGGCCACAGATTTCTTGTTTGATTCTGAGGAAATCAGTTCACTGGTGTCTCACTCTCTCAACCTGGAAAGCATAAAATTGAGATGCTTGTAAAGGTGCCAAGATCCACGATCAAGTAAGCATTATAGTTGCACTGCTTCATGCTCCAATTACAGAGTCACTCATAGATCAGGTTTGGGCAAATGCTTATTTAATCTCGAGGCCAGTAACATCCAGCCCTGTTCTAGTAACTTTTCCTTGGGGATCCCAAAGCAATACTTCCCTGCCTGTGCTGGAGACTGTGACACCAATCAGTAGCTCAGGTACTTTCCAAACCAGACATAATATTTTTCAGTTCAACAGCCCTTAAGTGTTTTTCCTTCCATGACCAAGTTAGTTTACAAGTGTTCAAATCCAAGTAAACAATTCTGGTTGAGGAAGTCAAACCAAAAGAGTGAAAAATGCAACGGGGCAAGTTAAGTAAACCTCTTCACTGTGCAAAGGATAACTAGAACAGCTGATGGCAAATGTTCTACCTCTAATCTTGCAGTACTACTATAATCATTAACACAAACAGCAGATTACTCCTTAGGCACAAGGAAAGATCCCGGAAAATGGGAACTAAGATTAAAGAAGGGCCACACTGAAAAAGAAAGTAAAGAGTACATCTTAGGAGAGTCTCTTTGAAACACAGGAAGTTTTTCCGACCAAAAAAAAAAAAAAGGTATCATTAAGCTTGCTTAACTAAAGAACTGAGAGAAGCTGGGTACAGATGCTCAATATGTAGCAGAGCAAGTGAAGAAAGCATTCCACCATCACAAACATTTCCTAGAATTACTAAAGGAATCCACTAAACTGTCACAATGTCTACTAATGAAATTAAGAGTATTAAGGATCAGAAATTGAGATAAACAGCAGCAATAAAAGAACCCTGAGGTGTGGACAGTAGAGATGGACACATCTCTGGCTGGAACAAAAGCTTTCCTCTAGGCCAGCACTGGTTATTAGTAATATTTCAAGCAAAACTGTGTCAAATGCAAGTCATGTTGCCAAATGTTGATGGTGTATTTTTGACAAAATCTGACATTAGCAGCATGAAAACTACGAATTTCCAAAACAAACCGGGCAGTAGAATTTAGGATGTGGGTACACAAATTTCACAGAACGACACAGTGCAAAAGGCTACACACCAAACAGACATAAGCAGCTGCCCTTTTTCCCACTTTTTCAATAATCAATCCATAAAGCTGCAACCAACTCAGTGACAACAAATCTATACACACCAAGAAGCATTTGCAGAAGATGCGCTTTGAACCATCCAAGCTATCAGTGGCATTTCAGTACCAATCATTCTCACCCGTCATCACCCTGATCAAGCCCATCTCTTGCCAAGTATTGGTATTTTCACCAGCCTGAAAGGTGAACACAGCTCACACACAAGTTTACACACAAGGTCCATTCTAGAGCCATCCCTTTGATTAGAGCAGCACCTTCGTCCACGCCCATGGTGACTTTGTCAAGCAGCAGGGTATGCAGCATCTCCACACAGTCACCATCTCAGAAAACTTCCAAGTCATAGCAACCAGTCAGTTTTTTAAAATCTTGCTGCACATACAGCTTTACAGAATTTATTACCAAGACAAAGTCTTGCTCACCATTTTTTACTTGCACACAAGATACAAAAACAAGCTTCTGAAAAGCGTTAACAGACGGCTAGCAGCCAACCGAGGATAGGCACCTCTGGCACTGGCCATTTCACCTACCTAGAGTTCACCTGCCCTGATTTACCTCTGCCTCATTAAATGAAAGTACTTAGGAAAGTGCTACCAAACATACAACTGCTGCACTGCCCAGAGTTTAACCTTCCCTTAAGGATCAGAACCACAATCTGATTTTAAACCCTGAAGACAGAATATAACCGTTTCAGGGCAAGCTCCCTTAATGCCCCTTAACATCATGTGCAAAAAGCATCAGCAAATGTTCCACAAAGCATCTTTTTCCACTGGGTTGGAGGTACGAGAGTTCATGAGAACAGCTAGCCTTCCTATTTTCCTCACACACTTTAAGCCAAAACATAGCAGCAGTACCAGCTGGAAAGTGCCAACTCAACAGCTAAATAAAAATGCTGGAGCTGAAAGGCACAGTAGCAAAAGGGAACAATATACAAGGGTTGTGAGCTAATCCCAGTGGGCAGGTCAGCCATAACCCAGCCATTTGCTCACTCCCCACAGCAGGATGCGAGAGAGAATTGGAAGGGTCAAAGTGAAAAAAAAGAAACCCTCAAGGGTTGAGATAAAGACATTTTAATGAATAAAGCAAATGCTTTCACATTCACTGCTTCCCATCAGCAGGCAGGTGTTCATCTATCCCCAGGACAGCAGGGCTCCATCACACATAACAGTTACTTGGGAAGATTAACAGCACCTTTCTGAATGTCCCCACTTCCTTCTTCTTCCAGCAGCTTTTATTGCTGAACGACACATCCTGTGCTCTGGGATATCCCTTTGGTCAGTTGTCAGGGGTGAGCTGTCCCAACTGCATCCCCTCCCAACTCCTCGTGCACACCCAGCCTACTTGCTGGTGGGGCAGGACGAGAAGCAGACAAGGCCCTGGCACTGTGTAAGTCAATGTAAAACAAGTAAACAATGTAAAACATTGGTGTGTTATCAAGGCTGTTTTCATCACAAATCCAAAACATAGCACCAAGCTACTATAAAGAAATTTAACTTTATCCCAGTCAAAAAGAACACCAATACATTAACTTCATATAAATATCTTCAATTTAAAAAAAAAAGAAAATAAGGCTTATTCAGGACAAGTAACAGAATGATCCTGCCACTTGAAAGATAAAAGACATGAGGAAAAAAAAAAAAAAAATCAGTGGAGCTAGATGAAATCACTTGACTGAAGGGTCACCTTTCAACCAGCTCAGGCAGCAAACAATGCTGATGCTAACCCTGCTTCAATACCCATACAGCTTACTGCTAAACCCTAGTCTGAGTAGACACTTTTAAGCAACTGATGTTTTGAGATAACAGTAAATCACTGAAGTCAGAGTTGTCCAAGCCTCTTCACCAGCAGCAAAGCCAGTTCAGAACTTCTTGTCTGCTCCTGCCACAGCTTCCTCTTAACACAAGACATCAGCATCCTCCCCATTGTACTAATTGCTACAGGTGGGATCACATTAACAGAGACCAGCAAAGTAATAAAGATAACAAAACCCAGTAAGTACATGTTTTCATATCCAGACCTTCCAGCTTTCTGATATATTTCTAGGATATCCTGAGGTAGCATTCAATAATTTAAAAAAATTTTTTTTTGCATACAAGACTATGTTAATTTATCAGTCAATTACATCTAGGTGGTAGAAAGAGCCATGTATGCCATACATGATCAAACCACATCACATCATATCACACTTGGAGAACTCCCACTACGGGTACTAATAATAAACTTTCCATAGATAACTCAGTGATGACCTATAAGCAACTCTCTGGCAATAAAGTAATTTTTTAGAAACTATTTAGATTAAAATCTTTCAAATCAAACAGTTCATCTGCCTTGTAAAACACAATTTCATTTCTTTGGTCTTCCATCTAGACTGAAGGTACTCTGTATGATACACACAACATTCACTGTCTTCTATTATTAGCCAGGATAAGGTAAGTCCACAGACAGATAGTGGAATTGTTGCTTAACACAATCAATAGGAATTCAGATAACAAACAAAAGAACTATTCGCATTGTTATTTACATAGAGGTAGAGACTGTTGGGTGGCCACAGTCAAGAAGAACCTAGCCATTTTACAAGGTGACACTAAACTACATTTTACCACCAAAATACTAAGCTACAGTCTTTTTGACATATTCAAGAACTTGCTGCTGCAAGACGAGGTGACCTGAACAGCAGTCACACCCTCAACCCAACCAGCAGAGAGAGGAGTTTATCCACCTCATCACCTTTTCCCTTGGCAGAACCCACTTAGCCCTGCAGGCAAGGAAGTCTTCCTACCTGCAGCATCAGTGGGCTCAGCTTAAAAGAACTAACAGCTTCTGACGGGGTGAATATAGCAATTCTGACTAAACCTGTCACAAACACAAAGTGAGCATTGAACCCTGACTTACACAGTTATTTTCATGAAACACTTCAAGCAGCAACTGAAATATGCAAGCAAGTTCAAAGTAGTTAATAGGCACTTGAGCTGTTTAACATCTTCATACTCCTTTGCTTGTTACTGACCCGTGTATATGTGCATGTGTGGACATGTGCCTGAGTGTATATAAAACGGAGAGAGAGGAAAGAGAAAGCAGAAGAGAAGGGAAAAAAAAAAAAAAATCAGGCTTTGCTGGCATCAAACAGTAGAAATAGTAGAAATGTCAGTAATATCCTTCTGAAAGTCTAGACATTTCCAGTAATGTCTAGACTTTCAGAAGTGATCAGGTACAACCCTCATGTTAAACACAGACACAATACCACTTCTAAGTGATACTTACATGGCTTACAAACTCAGGATTGCAAAATAATCCATTTTCCTGATACTTTCCTCATACTTCTTGACTATTCGTACACGGCTCGCACACCCGTTCAAGAGATAATACCTAGGTTAACTACTTATGCCACAAATGTCCACAGAATCACAAACAGGACATTTGACAACGATCCTTCCTTCTTACAAGTAAATGAAGCAATCACGTTTTCAGATGACTGAGCGTAAACAAGCAAGATGAACTTCTAATGCATGCATGTGGGTACACACCAGAAAATAAAAGCAGTCATCTCTACTTCGCTGTGAAGCAACAGCAACCCACTTGGCTTGACAAAGTGAACTGCAATGTTAAACCAGGCTGATACAACACAGTCCCCTGAGTAATATGCCTGTCTCACTGCAAAGTATTGGCCACAGGAAACAGACCTGCCATGAAGCACATGAAGAGGCAGAAGAGGCCACAGCAGCTAAGCTACGCAGTACGTTACCCGAGCATCTGAGCTCTCAAACTGCCACTGCTGCCCTTGCCCTTTCACTTTTGATTTCTGAACCTCTCACTAGATGAAAATCCAACATGAGAAAAGGGAACAGAAAGCGGGTCCTTGAAAAAACAAGAAGCTGAAAGAAGTATTTACTACACAGGACTCTTTACAACCTCAAACTCTAGGTCATCTTTTCCCCACCAATCACCAAGTTATTCTGCATATCCAAAAGAGATGAAGAGCCGGCACTCTGGTCACTTATAGCCGTACACAGATATAAACCTCATGCCAACTCCACACATGGGACAGAAAACATAAAAGTGCCTTTTCAAAGGAGACAGGAGGACATGAAATATAAACACAGAGAGAAGCCAACACGGGAATAACTTCTGATTTGGAGTAAGAAAAAAATCAACAACTGTAGGGATGCGAACAGAAACACAGTTAAGATAATGATTTTAACATCCATTTACTCCTTTAAATTGCAACCTTACTTTTTAGATAGTTTCCACCCTAGGGAGGGTCTCTTTCAAAAGAGTATCTTGTAGCTTTGCTTGGTTTTAAGGTACTATATTTGGTTACATACCTCAGACTCTGTAGAATGATCTACTACTCGCAGCTACCCACAGCATTACTGTGGTATTACCTTTTGTTGTGGTCAGGGGAAAAATGCTTCTTTCTTCTCTTGTTTCCATATTTATTTTCAAAGTACTTAGTTTTACTGTAAGCTATGTATCTATCCACCTACTTAATTCTAAGTATTAAGGCTGTCTCTGAAAGCATACAGCAAGTCGTAGCAATCTCTACTTACATTTATTGTAAAATGCAGTGATCTTAAATCCAAACAATGCTATGTTTTAAGTTTCTTACCACTCAGCACAGTTACTCGTTAAACTCCTTTCCACATGGACTTACAGTTTTACAGACACAGGAACTGAGAAGACATCAGGCTTCTTTAATGATTCCTACTGAAATACTTTGCAAAGTTTTACCCACTAAGCAAGTATTGCCGACTAAAACTATCTTTAGGTGCCATATCGTTATTGTCCGCACCTCGTATCTACACACACCAAAGCCACCTTGGGAGAGATGATCTTTTCACTTCAAAATGATACACGAAATAGAGAAGTCTTTGCCCCATTAAGAATTCATGCTACAGCAAAGATAAGCATTACCCTTGCCATTTCTACCACTCCGTAGCCTCGTGCTTACTCTCCACCTATACGACTCGTAAGCACTTCTTCTTGGCTGATGTGAAGCATTTGGGTGAAGTAATTACCACTGACCAAATCAAAGGTGGTTTAAGTAATTTACCGCAATTCAAGCGTCTCCATTTGCCGGTCACCTCCACGCCGCACTGTGCCTTTCCTCAACAAAGAGGACCCGCGTCCTCTAACTTAATAACCACCGAGAACAGACTGGCAAGCGCTTCTAGGGGCCGCCACGCATCACGCCCCTGGCACCCATCACCGGGCCGGGCCACGCCGGCACCCTGGGACGCGCGGCGGGGCTTTGCCCGCGGGGGAAGCACACCTCCCGTCTCTCCC
>NW_010389611.1:0-9288 GCF_000710305.1 Buceros rhinoceros silvestris
CGTTCGCAAAGCCAAGCCATGATGATGATAAGTGACATTTACTAGAAAAATACTATTATGAGTATCAGATTTTTTTTTAAATAGCTAAAATTTACCCCACTGTATGGAAGATTTTAAAAATGGAAAAAAAATGCCTGTCTTTGAGGCAAGAAAAAATATTTTTTCATGTATTTTAATTACTGAATGTTATGCTCAATATGTAGTCACATGGTTAAATTCTCTGTAAAATAACTTATAGCAGCAAAGTGGTATAATATGCATTACATTGACATTCATATGCCTGCATATAATTGATACTTAATTTCCACTCTTTTTCTTTATGCATCTCAATTCAGCATTTCACGTATTTTATATCAGGATAAATTGTCCAAAATAGTGTTTTGCAGTCTTTACTAGCTATAATTAATTTCTCATAAATTTCATTTCAGTAGAATGACATTGCTGTAATGTGGCATTTAGCATTACCTAAAAGATCTGTTTTATTTCAGTTAGAGAAATAGCATTTTCTTTATATGAACTTTATTATTTTTTTCACAGTAGCTTAAGTGTTAAAGCCTGAAAGAATTTAGAAAGCTGCAGTGAATGTGTTAAGACTGTTAATGAAGCCTCTGAATCTAAGGACAAAATTAGCACTCACACCCACACTGTGCAAAATACAGCAACTGTCTGATAGAATTGCATCATGACTTTTACCTGGGGACACTAGTATTATACTCACTTGAAATCATGAAATTGGGAAGACAGATGTCCCCAAAGGACGCTTTAAGGAACTTGTACCTACATAAATTGCTTGACAAAAATCCCTGAAATTTGAATTTGAGACCGGGGGAAAAAATGCTTGAGTCTGAGTGACAAATAATACAGTCTATCATGTACTATTTGCTTTTAAGAGAGTACAAGAATATATTTTTATTGCAGAATAACCTGAGAAAGAAAGAGTGAAAGGAACTTTTGAAAGCAAGGATTTGAACTACATAATTTCACTAGAGAGAAGGATAGTAGGGCTGCGTAAGAGTTTCAGATTCATCAGAACCGAATGCTGGAGAACAAAAAAGGGGTGGCTACTTGTTTCCTCCATTTAAGCAAGAGGAGAAGATGCTTGTGGCAGTAGTCATGGAGAAGAACCTCGAAGATCCATAATATTCTATTCTTCTTGCCTCTCAGCCCACACAAGTTCCTTCTTTAAGGCACAGTACTGCCATCAGGCCCAGCAGATCTGTAAAGAGGAGGATTTCCGTTCTGTTGGCATCATGCTGCTAGTCCCCTGCTGCTGATTTCATCTATTCCTTACTGATTTTATCTCTGCATTTAAACTGCCTGTATTTGTGCTAGATCATGAGGACTGAGTAGCACTTAGCACTATCCAGCAATGTAGGCTTGGAATAGGCTATCAGAAAGCACTACGGGAGGAAGAGGGAGAAGAGGGATCAGGGAAGGAAGAATAAAATTGCATTCCTGTAGAGCACTGAAATATAAATGTTCTTGATAGGAATGCATAATGGGAAACGTACATACAAATGTGAATGGGTATAACTGTAGGGTATAAAAGCACTAAGTAAAATTGCTAATTAAAAGAACAGAAAAATTACAATTGCAAATGTATTCAAACTGTACTTTTTTGCAATAATTTAAATGGTTTCTCTTCATCCACTTTACATTGAAATACAGGAAATGATCTGCAGATCAGGTATTTACCAGTAATACAGTGATGATCTTTGTCCAGCAGAAGCTCACAGATAAGCAGAAGTTATAAAACCAGTTTTTCCCCTTTGTTAACCAAAAACTTGTAACAGAAGTCTTAAGCAGGTAGTCATTGAAAAGAGCCTTAGTAGAGATTAAAAAAAAAAAGCATCCTCATTTAAGAATGCTCATGCCTCTTCAAAAAATTATCCAGTAAAGGCACCTTACGAAAGTAAATAAGGATTAAATTCGAAATCTCCAGCCTCCCAGACAAACTTCCTAAAGTATAATGCTTTCATAGTAGGCTACTGAGTATGCTGATGACTAAAAGAAAGCATTGCATAAAGAAGGGTTTAGTTATTTCTCCATAATTTGTGTTGACTCCAATAGGAAAGGACTAAACATTTCCATATTATGTCTACTCATATCTCTCTAACTTCCACAGTACTATGCAGCAGTGAAAAACACAGTGACTACTTCTTCCTAGAGGAGAAAAACATGATGCTTTTAATAAAAAGGAGGAGATGTATTTCATGTCTGGCATTCCATTGTAATTCTTACATGGAGATTCTTACAGATATCGAGATAACGTTGGTCCTTCACTTAATTAAGGTGAATGTTATTAAAATTGTATAGGCCGTCATTTTAAAATGGAATTTTTAGACCTGATTCTTGTAGCTGTTCTTCGAACACTTTAAAATTCACGTGAAAGAGTTTGGAAGTACTGAATACCATCTGCTTGCATTCATCAAAATTTATAGTGATTTTGCATCATGTGATAATGTAAGGACATCAAAGTTTAGGAATTTATTTTGGAATAATTTTAGAAATAAGGAGTCTAGTGCACAAGAATATATTAAAATTCTTATTGTTATATTCTTGTAGTAAATTATGACACTGTGTTATAATAATTATTTTTAGATGAAGAAAAGTACTTTATAAACATGACAATAAGGTGAAATAAACTAAAAATCTATAGATTCATTTTACAGCTATGGGTTAACACACACACACAACATCCTAGGCCTGTGTCAAGCAAGTTGAGGGAGGTGTTTCTGTCTCTCTACTCTGCTCTCGTGAGACCCCACCTGGAGAACTGAGTCCGGTTTTGAGGCCCCCAGTGTAAGGAAGGCATGGACCTGCTTGAGCAGGGCTACAAAGATGATCAAGAGTGTAGAGCACCTCTGCTGTGAGAACAAGTTGAGAGACTTGGGGTTGTTCAGCCTGGAGAAGAGAAGGCTCCGGGGAGAACTTACAGTGGCCTTCCGGTACCTAAAGGGGACCTAGAGGAAAGATGGGGAGGGATTTTTTTATCAAAGAGTGGAGTGATAGGACAAGGGGTAATGGTTTTAAACTAAGAAAGGGGAGATTTATACTAGATATAAGGTAGAAATGTTTTACAATGAGGGTAGTGAAACACTGGAATAGGTTGCTCAGAGAGGTTGTGAATGCTCCATGCTTGAAAGTTTCATGGCTAGGTTGGATGGGCTCTGAGCAACTTGATCTGGGGGAAGGTGTCTCTGCCCATGGCAAGGGAGTTCAAACAAGATAATCTTTAAGGTCCCTTCCAACAAAAAAACATTCTGTGAGTCTATGAAATATGAGAAATCAGTTAACTGGGATACTGAAATAAATTTTAAATTAACTTTAACAAGGAAAATTCAGGAAAATAATTTATAATTAGGCAATAAGCAAGTTAAAATCCTGTAAAATAATTACTGATAAAAAGCAAGAAATTTAATAACTTGAAAATGCCTTTAAGTACTGTTCAAACAGGAAGATGGATATATCATTCTTTATTTACTGTTTACTCAATAATTGATATAGATTATGACTTGATTGTTTACCATTAGGATTTATGTGGCAAAGCTTGGATCTCATTTGTAGGTTGGAAATAGATCAATTTGGTCTTAAACCATATTTCCATAAAACTACGGTATCCTACAACTTAGAAGAGATACTGAAATCCTACCAATGGTCGTACAGATTCATTTATAAATAAACCTAATTTTACTTTCTGCCTAGAGCATAAGGCTGAATTCCTTACCATTGTAAGTCACCAGATCAATGCTTACAAAGGCAGCCTCTACTACGACATTGTCTATTACTTTCAAAATACCATAGGCTATGCGGGAAATGTAAAATGCTGAGAAGAAAGCAGATGTAAAAAAAAAAAAATTATATACAATATCTAAAGGATGTGATACAATAAATATATAGGATATAGTTGTCAATGAATTTGGCAAATAATGCTTACTATTGTAATTGATTGAAAAGCCTACAAAATTTTGGAGGTGTTGGGGAGTGGGGAAGGAATCAATGATGTAGCAATTTTGGATTTTTGCAAAAGGTTGGCTGTTGCCTTGCTAAGCCTTACTTGCAAAATTAATTCAAATTGGCTTGAATAAGAGCGCTGTCATGTGGATTACAAGCTGGCTGAAAGACTACAAACAAAGGGTGTTTTGAGGGTACTGCAGGGATCACTGCTAGAACCAGTCATTTTTAACATCTTTATTAATGATCTGGGAGAGAGTGTTAACAACATGCTAATAAAATTTTGCTCACATGATACTATATTGTGAGGGGATAGAAATACTTGAAAGTTAAAAAAAAAAAACCCACAAGGCCTACAGAGAGATTAAAAACTGGCAGAAGTACCGCAGTGAGCTTCAGCATCAAGAAAATGCAACCCAATTAGATCTCATGAGGAGAATTTGGAAGATGGACAACATACTTAAAAAACTTGGAAGCAATTAAGTAGAAAAAAGGCTTCAAGCAGGAGTTATGACAGCATACCGAATGTGCACAAGCCATGTAAGAGGGTGGCAAAGCAGGACGATAGCAACTGAAGCAGCCCATGAGCCCCTAGGCTCTCAGCAGCTAAGTTGGAAAAATTAAGCTTGTTAGAGCAGGCACCTGGTAAATGTGGGGAACACACTGCTGCAGTGGGGAACAACCATAATATGATAGATTAGTTTATGGGTTTTCATCCTTCTTCCTAATTTCTTTGGACCTACCGTGATGTTCTAACAGTCGCATCTCTTGAATGTTGCAGCTATTAAATATGACCATATATGCTAATACCAAATAGAGGAATCTTACTGAATGCTTATTCCTGAAGTGCCAATGGCAAATACCTGGCTGAATCTTAAATAATGAATCAAATCACAAATAAATAATGGAAAATACAGTAGTACTGAGTACCTCTGGGAGTGAAACCAATTTAGTGGACATACAGCAGCAAATAAACATCTTCAGATCTCAAAAATTCGATATTTCTGTAAGTGAAATATAAACACTTTGATATCAGTAATAAATGCTCACTGAGTCATGGTAACCTGATGTCCTTACTGCTAAATTCTTAAGCAGATTGGTTTTCTTAAAAGTTTCTTCTGATACCTTCAAAACCAAATTAAGTGCTTTTGGAAATCTTGGTATGTAGTGTACAAAAATACAAGTCTTCTAAACTATATTTAAAACAATATCTCCCCCCCACTTGAACTGTGTTGGTGTAAAGAGGTAACTTTCCCTGTTTACTGCATCTGTCTAAAATTTGGTTTTAGACTTTGGAAAAATAACCTAATGTTTTTGAGTCTGAAGTATTATATAAGAGCACAAATGATTATAACTGCATTCATAGTTTAATTTAACTAATAGTTTTATTCTATTTGAGATCTTAAGTTTTATTTAAATATTACTTTGCTTTCAGAGGGAATAACTGTATTTTAATACCAGCTGTTTGGCTGATAAATAAAAAACAAAACAGCTTCACTGACTTAAAAAGATGCAATGTCTTCCTTTCTAAGAAGAATAGTTTACAGTAAAAGCATAAAGCTGCATGCAAGCAAAGAAGTTTACATCTGGCTATGTAGGAGTTTCTCATCCAGATTTAAAAAAAAAAAAGTTTGTTTTTTTTTTTACTTTTTCCCTAGCAGAGAGATCTAAAGACTGTTCTGGTTACAACAAACCTGGTTTATTATAGTCTCTTTCATTCTTTTTGTAAATATACAAAAATATTATCTGGTTTGCTGCTGACAAGGTGGCAAAATGAATCCTTTGTCCTCTGGATGTATTTTGTCATAGTTACTTACACCCTCATGTTGACAAGGTGATTTTCTTGGCTGAAGTGGTGCTTCTTACAGTTCTTTTAGTTTTGTTAAAGTGTGTTTTCTAGACTAGGTATTTTCTCTCACAGAACTCTACAAAAGTATCAATTATTTTGAGGATTCTGGACCCTCCTTATTTGTAACCTTTTTTTATCCACTAGAGTAAATCAACCCAGTTATCTTAGGAATCTATCACGTAAATATTTTAGAAACTACTCTTTTTTTTTTCTGTCTGTTTGAAAAGAATCTTTCTAACCAGTTGAAATATAAACAGTTACAGCAACAAGAATCTGTAAATTAAAGCATTGTTTCTGTAGCAGCATTCTGTGTTGTTTTCCAGTTTTATTGGCTGAAGAGAGGCAAGATTTGTTGTAGAAATGTGTGAAACATGGGCAGCAGATCTTCTTTGCCAGCTGTTTATTCTTACGTATCTGCTACCAGTTGGCCCACGCTACTCGTTCTGGACAGAGCCAAATAGCTCACATTGGAGAGGAGAAGCATTTGCATTGATTTTGAAGCTAGTACACTCAGTGAGCATGTTTGAAACAGCAGTGATAGCCCAGGCGATATTACTGCATTAATTGTAAAAGTGAATTATGTAGGAAAAATGATCTGGCTGAAAAGTAACCATTGTTTTATCTTAAAGTAGTTTATATAGCAACAATATGTATGAAATGCAGCCTCAAAAGAGAACATCTCCTATTGTAGCTCTGTTGTTTAAATGAGAAGGAGCTGAAAATCTGCCTGTCACACCTGATGGGATCTATACATGTAGCATCCGTTGAGGTTTTTTGGGGTGTGGGGATGTAATTGAAAGGAATTCTTTTTACGCATACATTTCTGTGAAATGGCTAACAGAACCTAGAAAAGAAAATTCTAGAGGAAAAGCCTTTGTGATAACTCATTTATGAACTATACCTCTTTGAAAAATAATAGAAGTTTCCATCTTCTTTACAATTCTGAAAATTATATCGACACCGATTGTAAATTTTGTTGGTTGCGGCTCCAGTAATCTGTTTAGTATGCTACTGAAACCTGGGTCTGTCTGAGTTCTCTCTATCAATAACAAAGGTTCAGTTGTTTTATTTGCTTAGTGGTTTGCTCCAGCTTTATTCAGCACATTGAAATCTACATTTTGAGTGTTTTTTTGTTAAATAGATTTTTGCCTTCTGTTGATGATTAAGGTAACATTGTACAGTTCCAGACTGCAGTAAAGTACACTGGATTTTATTTGTGACTAAATACATGCAAATCTGCTTTTTTTTTTTTTATTTATTTCTCATTTAACTTCAAACTGTGGGGCCACTCAGTCTATGGACATATTTATTCCACTATAGTGCCAGCATAAGCAAATAAAAAGCTGTGCATGAAATTAGATTTTGATCACAAAATGAAGTTCTGTTTAAGTATTCTCTGTGTATATAGTAGTAGTATAGATTTACAATGTTTGAGGGGAAATATATAATATGCATCTTAATTTTTGAAGACTGAAGTATGTCTTTGTCACACCTGTACATATAAACAAATGAAGTCCATTAAGTGAGGTTTGAAGACAACTAAAATTTGCAAGGTCACTTTGCAAATCTTTTTCAAATTTTTAATCTTTTAAAGGTCTTAAAATATTAACTACTCAATCCTTTCAAAAGTTCAGTGAGAAAAGCAGTAAGTACATTCACACTGCTCAACTCCAGTCAGCTGGAGCTAGGCTGCACTCCGGCAACCAGAAACACTTGCCTGACAGGAGTTAAATGTGTGCCTTGACTCCAAGTTGGTCTGAGACCTAGACACACATCAGTCCTCCTCTTCCTCCTTCTGCTTTTGTATGCTGTGGTTTTCACAAGAATCAGCCAGCCTCACGGATGGCAATGACCATGGAGCACGCTCCAGAAAGCACCACAGACTGTTCCTGCCCTGAGGTGTCAGCGCAACTTAATGTTAACCAGAGCGTGTAAGAGAGAGACAGTGAAATGAACTGACATTATTCATGTTTCAGTGGTGGGTTGTTTCATCAGAATATTTAGGAAAACAAATGATCGTTAGAGCAATCCGCTTGTTAGAAGCGCTGATTGGGTTTTTTAAAGGATCTGTGTTGCATATACTTATTGACAAACTGTAGAAGTATGACCTGTTGTTAATGAAAAGGCACTTGTCAGAATCAATTAACATAGAAATTTGTTTGATTCTCTTATTGTTGCTGTTTGTTGTTCTATCAGTTATTTACTGAACTTGGTTTATTAGCCCATTCTCCTCCATTTCCAGTTACAATGGTAAAATCTTCTGAGGTCTTTCTTTAAAGCTTTTGCTACAATATCTAAAGCTAAAACTAGTAAGATACACTGCTCAGATGCTCTTCAGAAAACTCCCAGCAGTGATGTAGTACAGAGTTGCACAAGATAGGTTAAACTATCTAATTTTACATTTAATTCACAAAGTAGTAAGCCAAACATTAGTGGTTAATTGTCTAGAGAACTGGTGGTAAAAATAGCATGATAATGTGCCAGATAGAAGGAAATGTGGGAAGTACCAAGGCTAGTACCTCTAGAAGGGAATACAGATTACCTAGCTAAAAAAACACGCCATCTGTTTTCTCTTTGCCCTGCAAAGAGGCTGGGACACTGTAGTTGTGCATGGGATTCTTAAGTTTTATATATGTGGAAATAATCTTTTTTTTAATGAGGTGAAATTAAGCCTTCAAAAAGGAAACGAAAAGATATTTTTAAAACTTTTTTCATTGAAATTGGTAATAGAGTGTACTGCTTTAATCATGCTGTAATGGAAAGAGTTGTATTGCAGTTACACAGGCACCAGGATGGTTTTGGTTTTAGAGAATTTCTATGACTTATCCATTGTGTACATGGTGTGTTGTTACTTTTTAAATGTGTTTATAGGTTTTGTTGTTTGATAGCATTTACTAGTCATTTCCTTTGGTTGAAAGAGCTGTGTAGCATAGAACCACTTCATATTGTATGGGTTAATTGACTATAATCAGCAATTTACTGCACATTGTTTGAAAGGGACTGAGTAATCTCAGCTAAAAATATTGCTTATTAGATGAAGCTTCTGCACAAATTGCTTTCTCAAACAAAAAAATATAATCAGTTTGAAATATCTAAAACAAATTCTGTGAAATTATGTAATGTTGTGCTTCCTGTATTATAAAGAAGAATACAGTGCCTATTTAAATGAGTGGGATATTTGAATGTTAGTAACACCTGGTGGTGAAATTTATTATGGAGTAGTTGAGAACTTGAAATATAATAGCAGTGTTTCAAAACAACAATTAACACACTGACAAAAAACAAAGGCTACATTACAGAAAGAATCTTAGTTCTATAAATTAAGCTCATGTTATCCATGGGCTGCTCAGACACTGATTTACAGGGGACAACTGGAAATTTTCTTTGATAATCTCTAGCCTGTAATTCATTTTTGCTACCTCCTGGATGCTGCCATGTGGGGGGCAAGGGAAACGAGGCCTGGCCCATCTTTCCTCCAGGTTCAG
>NW_010389611.1:9376-26492 GCF_000710305.1 Buceros rhinoceros silvestris
AGAGCTGTGCTGTGTCAGAAGAGGCTGCTCCCAGAGGTGAGCAAACAGCAGGAGAAAAGCAAAAGGGGTCCAAGATGGGTTAAATACTCCTAGGCTTGAAATAATGAAATGCAACAGGATTTAAATTGGTGGAGAACCAGGGTAAGCCCAGCTCATTGTTGCTTCATTTGCATCTAGACAATGGCTGGTCTCTAACCCTTGGGGGTCAGTAGAGCCATAATTTTATAAGCAGTGTACAGTAAATAAGAATTAAGAGATCATATTTTCCTCCAGGACTTTGTTTCATTGATTCCTTTGGTCTGATCATGCCACAGCTAAGAGGCAGTTCCATAAATTTATGTCTGTTCCTCTCACATCTGTCTTGGAATAAGACAGATATTACTCTAAATCCTAGATGAGAAATTATTCATAGCTCATTCCCATCTCCAGCAGCCTTTGAGAGAAGTATCATGTTGCCCTCTCCATGTGCCATATCACTGCTTGCTGCTGCATTTAGTAACAATAGATTCACTAGTGCCTTATTTCTCTGGTAATGTTCAGCAGTGAAACGATTAACACTGAGGTCTAAATTATTATATTTTTGCTTTTTCATTAGCACCTGTTTTGACAAACACTTCAGTTCACACCTCTGAACACCTGTCTGCAGCCCGTCCCTGGGTATCATTGAAAACCTAACCAAACCCTTTGAAGTTATTGTCTTCAGCATATGAACTAGAGAATTTGGGGTTGTGAGGCTAAGATTCCGGAGTACAGTTATGAAGGAACCTCAACTTGGAAGTATAATTATGCAGGCTTTTTTTGCAGCTGTGTAATTGCTTTATACAGCAGGTCACAATTGTGGTGCAGTAATATATTGTAATGTTGTCCATGCCTCTTAAAACGTTATCTTTGCTTTTGCATGCAAGGAAATAACAAGTAAGATGTTTTCCAATTTGCAGGTAATCCAGTTCATTTAATTCCAGTTTTCATACATCACATTTCAGTTGAATTTATCAGCACTACCAAAATCACCTCTCAGAAAACAGAGTCTGAATAATTTTGAATAATCTTGGCAATGGTGCAAGCATTGCTTTTATTTGCATAAGGTCTTGTTGCCACGTCTACTTTTTCTTTTTTTTTAAGTATTTATTCAAGAAATATTTTTCTTAATTTGCAATGTTTTCTATTTACTCCAGCAGCTTACAGAATCTATCACCAATTCACACTAAACCCTGCTTTCTTAGAACGGTTGCTTTTAGGATATTCGGAATCAGTTCACTAACAACATGTTAAAAGCAAAACTCCTATAAGGTTCCATGACATCCATGACTCATATTTCTAGCTTTAAAAAATTCACTATAATTTGAATAATTTTAATACAGATTTTAGGATATTAATACAGAATACTCGTGTCATATATTCTTTTTTAAAAGTAAAATTGCTCCTTTCATTTGAATAGATTTGACTATTTAACAAATGCTTTTTCAGATCAAATTACTGAACAGTTGATTCAAAGCTTTTGCGCTAGTCTCAAAGTTAATAAAATTTAGGAAGAACTGAATTTAAATGTGAAAGGGAACTTCTTAATATACAAATACTGAGTTTTCACTGAAGAACCTTTTAAACCTTTATTAGAATTCAGCAAAGGCTATATATATTTGTTTGGTTAAAAAACCAAATATTAAAAAGAAAAAAAAATCAAGTTTTTCCAAACAGATTAATTATTACCTTGGGGTAAATGCAAGTTTGTTTGCTTAAATATTCAGCATTGTTTGGTATCAAATAATTATCATATCTGCAGTTTGATAGCTGAATGATAGGCTTATCCTTACGTAGGTGTAAATTTGTCACTGTCTTATCTTTACCCTGTACCTTTGATAAATATTATCCCTCTCTCAAAAATTAAATTAGAAAATATCCCTAGTTATTCTTGCACTTCAAAGAGGTTCTGACCTTTCTTCTCACCTCCTTAATATCTAATGTTTAAATGATTTAAGCTCCTATGTTTTCACTATGCAAGTGAAACAAATTTCATATAAAATCATGACTTTAAGCACATTTTTGAAGTACTTAATCAATTTAGCAATTCTGCTCCAAGCTGACTGCGTGTTTTCCAGTGACTGCTGTGTCAACTTGCTTTCCCCCTTGAAGGGGTAACACAAACTTTCTCTCCTCCCTTGGTAAAAACTGAAATGTAGGTGCTTACATCTAAGCTATTTTGTAGGTTTTTTGTTTGGCTGGTTGGTTTTGGGTTGGCTTGGTTGTTTGTTTGTTTGTTTTTCAGCAGAGTTTTAATGGATGTAATACCTGTTTGAGGTCTCCTGCCCTACTGTTGTCTCCCTTCAGCTTCTCCCTAAGGTCAGTGAACTTTTTGTAGACCCTCCCCTCTTAGGGAAGATACACTTATCTGCGAAATAGGCTGTTAATGCGTTCGCTTTGTCACAGTTATTTTAGGAACTATCTCATCTTTAAGAATTTTGTCTTTTCTGTGGGATAGGGTCAAATCAAATTGCTACTCTACAGGTAAAATCAGCACATTCATCTACTGCTTAAACTTGATTCAGCTTTTTTTCAGAAACCCAGAACCCTGAAAGAAGACAACCTGCTTTGCCTGTCCTCCTGTTGTCCCTAAAACCTCCTATTCCTATTCTACCTGCTACACTGTTTTGGTTACTGAATAGAGGGAGCTATCTTTCCTCGTGCTAAGAAATAAAGAATTTTTTTCAGTTTGTATGATAACTCTATCACTCAGTAATTGAATCTGAATTATTCATATACTAGCTAGTGACATGAAGTGTGTTACATATTTTCCAAGTACATATATAAATGATTTTTTTCTACCCAAATTGTATTAATTTGTGGTGGAGGTGATGAATTCCATTTACCTCACTGCAAAAGCAAACTAAAAAGTTAATTCTGTTTTCAATTAGCGTGTAGAAACAACAGAATAAGAAGTAGTAAATCTAAAAACTCGATTCAAGACTAGAGTAAATACCGGAGGCAGCACAACCTTGGGTTCACACAACTAGACAAAGACATATATCCAATGACATGTATGACATATATTGGGAGGAAATAAAAAGTGAGAGGATCTTGTATGAGTCACTTGATGCTCATAGTGTTGGGGTTGCAGTACTTCATGCTGGGTACTTGGGCCCTGACTGCAGCCCAGCCTGACCGGGTTTCCTGGCTCTGTGTGACTGCTGAGCCAGGTGTACTGTTGGGAAGGGAAGCTGAAGCAGGGGGTTGCAATCCAGGGCCATGATTATTACACGTAAGGAGTGAAGCCAGAAAAAAATTCCTCGCTCGTCCAGAAGCAATTCCTGAAACACTGATTTGGAGACTATTTCTGTAGATAAATGTTATTTCAAAAATTGGAGACCAACTACATCACAGTTGCTCAGAAAACCTCATCTTTTTCTCCATAATAAGACCTTATACTAGGGTTTAAAGAATCATCTGTCAGCTTTGTTGATATTAGGATTTTTGTCATCTTACATAGTTTTTAGGACAAAGTGAAAGAAAGGCATGGTTAGCAAGGTGCAAGAGCGAAATGGATTTCCTGAACCAACAGAACTGATACTATAACATATGCTGAATGTTGGAAAAAGAGGGAGTCTCAGTCAAAACTAGTGAAAGGCTATGAAAGAATCAATGAGCGTGCAAACTACTTCAAGGGCGAAATGGATATGGATATAGGGATTCATTCTTTAAAGTAAAGCAAAGCGCACGTTGTTGCAGCTCCTGCTATCAGGGATCTGGAGACAAATCTGTTTTGAAAATCTGTAAGGCCATCCCTAAGAACCAAATGATAATTTATTTTCAAGCTGTTTCTTCTTCAGATTTCTCACTTGAAAGATACTGGAAATTAAGCTGCTTAAGTTGTGCCAGGATATCTTTGACAATTATTAAATAAGGGAAGTTCCCAGAGTAAAAACCTCTAGTCTAAACTTAAAGCTTTAGGTGAGATTTTACACTTATATCTAAGGAAATGATGTTTGTTCTTGAGCAGGCAGCAGACTGTCAGGAGAGATTCTTATTTATAAAGCACAAAGTTGGAAACTTTATAAAATTGAGAAAATTATTGGTTTTATCATCAATGAAATCAAAGATGTAAATGGTTGCAAGAATGCTTTTTAAATTATATTCATGTTACTCATATGTGTAACTGAAACTTTACAAATTTTGCCTTTTTTGGTCTTTTTTTGCCAAATAGAAATTTAACAGAAGTAAGAAATTAGGCAAACAAAACTCATTCAATACCATATTGATCAGTATTTTGCCTTTCTCCTTTGCATCAGTGAAATATTTAAATTCTATTCTGCCTTAACTTCACCATGAGTACTGCTGGGAGCTGGAGCACCTTGATTGCAAAACTCTTGAGAGATGTCAAATGTCAGGTATACTGTCACACCAAATTTCAAGAAAATACAATTTAAGAGATACTAATTTATGTTACTGTACAGACGACTGACTTGTTTTGTCAGTGGCTGTATGAGGTGTATCAGATATTTGAAACATCCTAGAAATAGAACGTGATTGACTTGACCTTATTCTACTCCGGTGGTTAAAGTAGAACTTTTTACGTACCTTGACAGGCGGTGACTGATGGTACATGCAGACTTGTCTAAATACAAGCAATCTGCCCATAATACTCAAGGCAACAGTAGCTGGCATTTCACTCTGTCTGCACATTCTTGTGACTGCTGGGCCAAAGCTTCATCAGCACTAACACAATTATGTGAATGCCTGGAATCCTTTATGCCCAAAGTGCTTTTAATCAGCATGCAAATAATGTAAATAATGCAAACGTGAACCACTCGAGAAAAGTAAGAAGCTTCACCTCATCCTCATATTTTTTCTATTCAGTGATTGTTATGCCTGAATTTATGTTACTTTGTATGCATATCAGACTGTATCTTTTTTTTTCTTTTCTACTTTGAATGCTATAAATTTGGCAAGGCAACTTTGTGCACAAATTGCAAAAACAGTATGACCTGAACTAATACATTTTCCATGAGTTGGGCTCGGTTTCTCATTTAGCTGTAAGAAATCTACTCAAAATATGCTTTCTTTTTTTTATGTGTGTTGTGCTAAATGTAAGCCTTTGATCAGACAGCACATGAATAAGGTATGATGTTTTCCCGAATTAAGTGGAAATTAGGCCTAAGGCAGCCTGCTGTCAGGATCATAAGTACTAAATAAAAAATAAACTAGTTAAACTTTGCAACCTTCAAGGACAGGCATAATTTTGTATGTCGGAAGAAATCTCGTATCACGAATTAAGTGATTTTTCTTATATCATGTCATGTACACATTGTTACAGCTTTAAATGAAAGGCTGATCTTTAAAAGTATTTAAGTCTTAGAACATAAAGAGAAAATTCTTTTTCTCTATTTCCTCTCAATTAATATTTATTCTTCAGTTATCACAATAATATATTTTACCCTTGTATTTTATTGACCTTCTTTAAAAAAAAAAATCTGGATTTCTGCTTGTGTCACCTTGGTGAGACATAATGACATAAAAGACGTAATGAAAGTTCATTATTTATTCAGTATTATTTGTCTTTTGCATTCTTTTTTCTATTATTTCCTATAGTTCACTACTCCAGCAGACTGTCACACTGAAACAGAGATAAGTCTTGAAGACGTGGTGACCAAAAAGGGAATGAACAATTTAACAATATTTGTTGATATTCTCATACTAATTCTGACACTGTTACAGTGTTCAGCCTTTGTTGGGTGTTGTAGAATGATTCATAGTTTATTCTTTGAACACACTATTTTTGCATTCTTGGCTTCTTTTGTAGTCATCTGCTATTTTTTTTTCTTCCTTTTGTTTTATGGTCCTTATATTTCAGTTTTCTCATTTTCCAGTGTATCAGCTATGTTCTGTGCATCTAAATTTTGGTCATAAATACTAAGATACATTCTCTGATGTAAGTTATTCATCAACAGCAACAAGAATAGAGTGAGACCACTGCAACTCCCCTTGCAACCCCTCTCTCCTGCTCCATGTATGACCACAGGCAATGGCAGCATTTGTGCCAGGCTGTGAAGAAAGGCTTATGTGACAGTAGTGGTGCATATGCTGTGATTCAGAAACTCATGCTTTGTATCGTTCTCATACCCTGCAGAGCTCTATGGGATTGTTTGCAGGTCACCGGCACTTTCATTTTGTACAATCCTCATGAGTTTGGGCCACGTAACAGCAGAACCGAAATGAGTCCATCCATTTTTTCTCAAGGTGCTCCACATCAATCTTCCTTTCCCCCTCCTCCTTTTCCCTTTCTCTTTGGTCTCTCTGCCCCCTCGCCTGCAAGTACAGTTAACTGGATCCAAGTCTTCAGTGTCTGTATAGGCATATTGCTTGGACAAAGTGGGATATCACTGAAATACTCGAGAACTTTTGCCCTGTTTGTGTGGTGCTCAGCTAGCTATGTGGCATCCTGGTGGCTGGACACAGTCTAATCTGCTCTTCGCTGCCTTGTTTGTTTAATGTAGCTTCACTGTATCTTGTTTCATCATTTTTTTACTATCTGCATTTTAGGTGAGTGTCATTTTTTACTAACTTTCTAGGTATGTTCATTCATTAAGTTCTCCTTAGTTAGAAATATTTAATTCTTAGTACAAAACTTTCAAGCTAATAAATAGAAACTGCTATGGGTGGTTTTATCGCCTAATTCTATTCCGTTCACTGTTTAAATAAATTATTGCACATTATATATATATTATTGAAAATGCTGCTAAGGTCATGTAATATTTTCTTGTGTCACATTACCAATGGTGTTTTATTGAAGCTATTTCTCATTTTGGATTGAAGCTTTTAATTGGCTTAACTTTCAGCCTCCTGTGAGAACATTATCCATAATATTGTAACAAATAGCATGATACAGGACTTCTTCACTTAAAGGAAAAGCAGATAGCTTAGGTATTGATTCATTTTCCCATATGCATGTCAATAATGCCACAACATGAATACAAATTAACTTACCATTTTTAGGTGCAACCGCAGTTTATTATGTTTTCTGAAACTGCTATCACAGAAATTTCATTTTAATTCAACTTATATTACATTCACTAAACTCTGTTAGCTTTTCCATGTATAGTGAAAAAAACATGGGTGATTTTGCCAAGGTGCCAACAAGAACAGGGTTGACTGACCTTTCTGCCCATGTCTGGACTTACCTCTACTACTACTGCTGTTCTGTGGTGTCCACTTAACATAGTGACAGAACAGCATGATGCAGAAAGTTAGGAGACAGGAACCTCCACAGATTTTAATTAAAACCATAAATACTGGCTTTACTCATAATTTTGAGAATGCTAGTAAGCTTGATCTTTCTTCAGCACTTAAATACAAAACATTTTGTATTCCTCTGTAAGGAATAATGATTGCCAGAATCATTATTGGCAAGAAAGACTGGTAAGAACTATAAGATAGAACAGGCTTTGAAAAGAGGAAATCAGGAAGGGTAATTATTGATAACTCTTCAAACAAGCAATTTATACAGCTATTCAAGCAAATAATTTAACAGATTTTTTTTTTTTCAATTAGGATATGGTTTTGTATAGACAATTCACTTTTGTTTCTGTTTTAACTATTTCCTAATAGTCAACTCTTAATCTAAAAGTTCTTGTTTGTAATTTTAGTCATTTGAATGTATTTTATAGAAATGCTAAACAAATATCTCTACATGTGTATTTAATGTACATTCGTTGTTCATAGCTTGTATGCACTGTGGCTAAAGTTTCACTTTTACAGTACAGAGCAATTTTTGTTGGAAGCTGCAAATAATAATATTCGGTGCTTTATTCATTTCACATATTTTCTTCCTAGCATTGGGAAATCAGTAAGAGAGTTGTAAAATAAACGTTTTCAAAATCTAAGCACTTCAATCTTGCAGTCTGATCTTTCAGTCACTTCAGTAGGTCAATACTGTTATTACATAATTTTCCAAGTTCTTTTATGTGTTAGATAACCTAGCTTTTAGTCTTGTAATTTTGTTAGCTTAGTTATGCAGTTGATGTTTGAGAATATGATAATGAACAGCAAGAATGTTTGCTTTCTCTTTGCATCAATTCTTATCTGTGAATTATCTCCTGGGAGAAAAGCATAAGGAAGAAGAGATTACTTGCAAAGTTTTCATGCCTGGCTTTCCTTTAGGACAATGGGACAGGTAAAAAATAAAAATAGCCTACTAGATGTTTATGTAGCTAGTCTTTCTTTCCATTTTCTGATGTACAAATCTTAAAGCATTAATAGTGTCTTAAGCAGGGCTTTAGGTGAGGAGACAGGGAAAACAATATAGCATATATTTCACATGCAGTATAAAATATCAACAAAAACTGTATTGATATTGCTAACCATTTTTTCATATTGTATTAAGACCAGATAAAACTGCAGAAATATTTTTCAGAGTTACTTGACAACTGTTTACAATTGCTATTAAACTTTCAGTTAATTTGTACCTTTTTACACTTCTTTAAATTGACAATACAGTGAATGTAAAAGAATAGTTTGGAGATGTATGCTTCCTCTTTGTAAATGATTGTTTAAAGATTATTTTAGAGTCAGTACTGTTCTTTTTTTCTTTACTGAATACACAAGAAAAGGAGAGATGCAGTTCCTGATCATTCTTCCTAATGTCTGTCTCATAAGAAAGTTGTTCTGGAGAAGAAGACAGCAGCTTTTTTTCTTCCTATTTATTAACTTGCAAAGTCAAAAGGATAAAGATGAGATTTAGGCATCAGGGCAAGTTTATTTAATCTCAAGCCACAACTTTGCATGTTAGTTTTAACAGTCAGTCCTTAAGGGCAGGTAGTTTTTATTGTTTTGCTAATAGAATCTGTTAACTTGGTCTTTCTTTGCTGTTAAAGTAATTTTTTTTTTTTCCCTAGATAACTGCACTCCCTTAGTGAGTAGTGACTGACCATTTCTGATTTGTGTTTATAGCTCTGGCAGCTCTGTGTCACCCTGTGCTAACACTGTCAAGGCCTTTGCAATCATCTGGTGTTTGTACTTTCAGGGGACCTGTGTTTAATTCCCCTGTTTTTCTTCAAGGTATGGTTTTCTGTTAGCCTATGTCTCATTACCACAAATTAATAGCACGTACATCTTTGTTCTAAGACCATTAATGATTCACTTGACAAAACCAATGTTCCATTAGTAAAGTATGTGTAAAGTAACATGTAGACATGTGCTCTGGTAACCATTTGCAACCCATATGTTCTAGTTACAGCAAACTCACTGGTGTGTTATCAGAAGGACTTCAAAAAAACAGTTAGGTAGGCCTTTCCCTGGGCAGCAATATCCAGTTAAGCACCTCTTGCATTTAGCAGTTAGTTCTTTTCGTCTACCTGTTTTTTTCAGTATAATTCCCATCTCAGATCCATTTCCTCATCTGGTTCATTTTGCAGCCTCAAAAATATTTTTGCCAACGTTACTAAGGGGGGAAGGAATGATTAACTGTGGAGGAGAGAGAACAGACATTGCCTTATTGCTGTTAAAGGGAACAGACATGCAACAGGGACATCCACTCTGATGTCCCACATGTCTTCATTGGTGTTTATCAGAGCAGAGAAGGAAGATGCAAGGATAGAGGAGGAGGGCACAGGAATGCAGGGCTCTAGGAGATGTGCGTCTTCATAGGAAGCAAATGTATTGCTCATAGGAAAACTATCCAGAGCACTGAGGAAAGCCATGCAAAAGTATTTTTTTTTCCTTCTTTTTTCTTACAGTGATGAGATGATTTTTTTTTCTTTTGTTTTTCTGTCTAGGTCCCTCTATTTCTTTATGTTAGTAGGTAAAGCTGTACCATGTTGTATATAATATTATCTTCTTTAACACAGTGAATCTAAAGAACATGTGGAACAGAAATTCTTGTATATTACCAGAAATCAGGTCAGCACTGGTCTTGGAGGCCTAAACCGGTTTGGCTTTTGGACTGCTTAACTGTCAAATATTAATAGGCAGATGCTACACCTAGGAAATATGCCAAGAGGCTCAGGGATTTAACAGTGAGGCAGCTTAATATAGTAATCTTCTGCACTGCAAAACAGCTTTGGAGTTGGAGGCATTACAGCTTCAGACACTATAGCTTCAGACTAAATTGTTGGTGTCCAACCTGAGCTAAGTAGCCTTGGTGGCAGCAAGACTTAAGGACTTCTCACAGTGGCACTTGAAAATGGCAGCCTGATGGTTCTAACAGAGCTCACATAGGAGCTGGATTCGAATTGGTGGTAAAGCAAACAGACAACGCCTGCGATTCACAGAAACTTCAGCAGCCGCTGCATTAAGACCATGCACAGCAAATACGAGCATTTGCAGTAACAGCTCATCCAACATTTAGAGCTTATTGCAAACCTCCATGTAGGTGGTCTAGGGCTCTTTTTTAGAAGATATAAGAGGAAAAAAAATAACAACGCCTTGTTTCTTCTCAGTACTTTTCTTTCAGCTTGTTCAGGCTCAAGGGTGAACATGGTTGCAATAGTTGCAATTGAACTGTCTCTTCAACAAGGTCTACAGTTTTTTTGGGGTTGTTTTTTTTTTTTTTAAGGCAGTTTTCAATAGCTGTGTAATCTGAAAGTTTTTCTAAAATCTGTTCCTACATCAAAGTTTTAACTAAGTGTGTGAGATGACTCATTTTTAACACCCTGGCTTGTGGCTTGAGCTGTGGACAGAACATCTTCTCCTTACTCTCTGCTTTGAACCCTACCTACACTAGTCATTGTGGGTCACAATGTGAAGACCTAATATAAATTTCTTTTTGTGTAGCATGATTATAATTAATTCAGAAATAAGAATGCTGTGTATGTACGAGAATATTTTTGTGATAAAAACACACAGAAAATGTCTGAGGGATAGATAAGAAAGATTTTGTGGGAAAGTTTACTGAAGCTTAAAAAGAAAAGTTGGGGGTTTATTAATTTTTTCTTTTTTAGAAATTTTTATTAGCTGATGTGAAATGAAACTCAGTAGTACTTTTTGTGCTCACTCATCTTTCAGGCAAGCGTTTTAAAGTACATCACGCATTTGTGGCAGAACCTGTAAGAGAAATTAAAATTACTTGCACATTTAGGATCTAATTAGTGGCCTTGGTTTCAAATGGTTGGACGTGGTAGATCAGTACACATGTATTAATCTATATAGAGCAAAATAGTACTGAGCTGAGTATTTACATTTGCTCTTGCAGGAGCAGGTTCTGAATTACCTTTTATTTTCTCAAATATCATACAACAGCCACTGAGAACAGGAGAAGCAATTGAATACGATTAACCTGTCATTGTGTTACATATGGTGTATGGTTGGGGTGGTAACACCACCTCATCAGTTCTCAAGACATTCAGGGAGGTGAGGATTTAGTAAATTCTTGTTCTATCATACATGCTGAGGTTAAGCTCAGTTGGAAGAACTTTATCCCTAAAGTTTCTAGTCAAACTTTAGTCAGAAAGATTAACTTCCTGAAACGGGAGGATTGACCTCAAATGCTCAGCCTCAGTAAGAACTTTGAAGTGGATAAGATTCAAAAGAAAACAATTCTCTATCTCCAGAAATGCCTTTTACAGTCTTTAATGAAACTGGAAGGATACAGTTAGCTTGACAATATGAAATCAAGCCTCACTGAAATTTAAACTTCATGACTGGTGCCATCAAAATTATAGTCCACTTGTTCTTTGACTTTACAGTGTTCCTACTTTTTCTCAGCAAAATTACTTGTTTACCAGTTAATGCTGCCTACCTTGATTCAGCTAATGGGAGGTAACATCTGCACTGCTGTTAGTCATTAGTTTCTTGTAGACATGATACACTGCTGTATAGTTTCTTGTGCTGTCTTAGGATGTTTGTCCCGGCTAAGCACTGGGGCATTTTTGCTGAAAAAAATCAACACAGTAAATCATCCACCTTCAGAAAAATGTGTCAAAATACATTTCTGCACATATTTTGTATTGTTATTTCTCAGCTGAACTGATTCTCTGGTGTCAGATGAGACTAGAGCTTTTTCAGACGTGATAGTATGCTTCAGGATACTCATTCAGATTGAGATTTGCAGAGCAGACAGTTGGAGTTCATTTAACACTTTGGCAAATTGTTACTTCAACATTGTTCCTTGAAGAAAAGCAGAAGTGTAGCTTGACTGAGTTGTCAGTGTTTTGTAGTATTTGTTATCTAGACTTTCCCTATCCCTTAACCTCGTTTTGTTCTTTTCTCCCACAATGTTCCTGCTATTGCCTATTTTACCCCAAACTAAAACTTAGTATTAAAAATACTTTGCTTTAGACACTAATCTTCATCAATTGATTTTGAATGTATTTATTTTCTCTTAGTTTATCTTCTTTCCCCTCTCTGTAAAGCTTTTACTGAATCTTTCATTTTTGTTGATTTGTTACTGCTGAAAAGCAGAAAGCGACAGCAAGATTTCTCTCCTTGGTTTATTCTTCAGAGTTACACTGACAGCTTATTCACATCATCCTTTGCAATATGGTGTAACATTTGAGATTATCAAAAATCCCTAGCTGTTAGGTACTTGGATTCCACTTAATTACAGTGAGATTTGTATTCCTAAATCACTTAGTACAGATTACTATATTCCCAGGTGTTAACCCAAAACAGTCAGTATACCTGAAAAGCATCTACTGGGCCAGGAATTGGACTTTCTCCAACCAATTACCAAATGCTAATTAGAGGATGAAGTAGGTCAAATGAGAACAAATAACTTTTCTTGCTTGTCTTTGCTCAAATTCTTTGAGCGGGCTCCCAGGCAAGACTTGGGAGAGATCACAACTTCCACGGGCAGATGTTTTATGTGCCCTGGATCATTTCACTATGGCTCTTTTACACAGTGTGTTTTCAGTCACTAGGGCCCACCTAATTTTTGTGTGACAGATAGTTCTTCCTGAGGTCTCTTAACTCACACCTCCTTTTTTATGTAGTACTAATAATTCTATAGGTCAGAGCATTCCTAAATACCTCCCAGAAATCTAGTGAGACTGGAACTGCAGTGGGAAGCCAAATTCAGAGCCAGTATAAAAGATTATATAAATGTATGTGGTAGTAAATTAGACAAGGAATATGCTTCCATGGTTCATGGGACACGGGCAATTTTGGTGAAAGCTTCTCAATACATCCAATGAATGATATTCAGCAGTAAAATTTGGGACATTTAATATCAAGGTTTATAAAAAAAATTGTGACAGTCCTCAAGGCACTTTGATGTTTACCTGTAGTCCACTTATACAGAAGTTTTGAATTTCAATCACCTGTATATAAGAAGTGACAGGGCGTAGAAGATGCTGAATTTCTGTAAACAACAGAGATTTTAAAGATGCTGTCTGAAAAATATGATGAAAGAGAGTACATTTTTAAGCTAGATTTCGGTTTATGTGATTTTTATTGTCAGTAGTACTAAGGTGGTTATTATCTGCTGATTGCTACTTACATACTGCCCATCCAATAAATTACACAATTTCTACAGTGTTTCCCCCCTGTTATTTATGATAACTATTTATGCTCCATGGAAAGGCCAAGACCTCTCTCACCCAGAAGGAGCACACAAATCTATATTCTTTCTTTCCTCTTATGCTGTCCTTAAACTGTAATTTCATGATTCTTTGGGGGCTTGTGATCTGTGTTTGGATTTTTTGGGTTGGTTTGTTTGTTTTAAATCCAGCAGTCCTAACTAGCAGAATTTAAACTGTATCAGGTTTATAGAAATAGTCAAATGGGATGGTTTTAAACACATTAGATATGTTTGAAAAAATAGGTAATTTGACTTTGATTTGTTTTGAAGAGTAAGAATGACATCTGCTAACTATCTGGAGTTACAAGGAAATTTGCCCTTGAGGCTTTCTTTTGTCTTCTGGAACACCTTATACTGTCAATGTCACAGATGGAGTATCCTATTAGACTACTTATACTGTAATTTTCATATTTTATCTATAAAGTACAACTCTAAAGGAATCAGGAGAAACAAAGCACATCTTGAAATACAATGAGCTTGTTAGTGAGTAAGCCTTTAATGAGATTAGAAACATGCATAAGTATCTTCCTGAATAAGGTCTATGGTATGAAGAGTAATGTAGAAATACATATTACTCAAATTCTTCCAGCATGGGCAGTATAAGAATATGTTATGATCTAGTGCTCGGTATTTTGTGCCTTTTGTGTAACACTGTTGAAATCTCTCTCTATGCTTTTTAATTTGAACAGTTTTTAAAGGGCAGTAGTTTTTTGGAGCAATTTCAAGTCCCTGTAATGTGGGTGGGGAAATTATTCTTCCTAGAAGTTCTGTCAGGGCAAAGTTATAGCTTTTATATTTGTAAGCCTAAACCCAAGGACTGAAGCTTTCTGCTTTTATGATGAAAGGCGAATGACTCATTATTCTAATTATACATTTAAAATATCAATAGAAGTACCCAGTAAGTAGTAATAAACATCTCTATATAAATTTCCTGTTATATTGATTGTATCTCATATAATAGCACATTACCTGATTGCTGTTGATCAGCAAAATGAAATGAGATTGTATTTATTACTTTTCACTGTTGGGTCTCATAATAAATTATTATGGTAAATGTGAGAGGCAGGAAAGTAATTGCTGCTGCATTTATGTTAATTATTCATTATTCTTAATACCAAATTTCTTTAAAATAAATATCTGGAATAACTTAAATCACCAGTGTATTATCGTACACTCAAAATGCTTGATTCTTTCAGGCTTTTAAAACAACAGACTTTTTTGTAATTTTCACCTCCTACAGTTCTACAGCCTTCTTCTGCTATTGTATAGGTTCTTAGTTGTTTTGTTTGTTTATTTCTATGCCAGGAAACAAATGTTAAGAATGATAGTGCAGCTGCTGTGCATATGTGTAATCGTTGACCTTGCTGACACTCTACTTTTGTATTTGACCAGATAGAAGGTCATTATCCTGATTTCCTCCATGGACAGAGCACAGACTTACTCTGAGCTTTCTCAACTACTTCATTCGCAGCTTGATTTGCATTAGAGTCTGTGTTCCCTTGATGGGTCAATTTCTCTGTTTTGTTAAACCTATTTTATGTGCCAGCTCTGTCATTACAGTCTGCAGAGATTCTTATATTGCCCTCACCTCTGTCACCTGACTGTCAACAGTCAAATCGCCAGAGTAGCCTGTATTGCAGACATTGAACTAATGCAAACTCAATAACATTGAAACTGTTATTTATGTCTTTATTGGAAGCTCTTAGGGTTTCTGCAGGTTGCTCCTGTCAGGAGTCCACGCGCTGTTCTGCCACTGAGTTACTCTTGTCTTTAGTGTCTTAAACATTATTGCCGAAATCCAAAGGAATATTGTGCCCAAATGGGACAGGGCTGTTGCTCAAATACATTTTCATCTAATGTTAATGGTTGCCTATCTAGTGTATCTGCAGGCACTGAAGATCTTTATTATTGTCTGTGAGATGGGATTGCTGCCATGTGGAGAATGCTGTCAAACCCACAGTGCCTTGCTGTACACTTCACAATATGTTAGAGAAGGATAAGGAACCTTTCCTGTAGCAAGAGAATGGGTATTGTGGAGGACCCTCATCCAGTGACACTGGGCACTGCATAATGTGTATGGCTCCCTGCAGGAAAGAATCATATAGTTTCTCAGGCAACAAATTAGTGTCCCTACCTCCTCTTGAGACTTTGAAATCCCCATGAAAACTCCACTCCCATGAAGGATGCTTCATTATTTTTCTTCTCCATCCCATTTCCTCCCTGCAGATACCAGAATTCTCCTTCTGTTGTTTTAACAGTGACCAAAACATTGATTGTGTTGGAAAGGTCATGTCAGATTTCTCAGGGTTGCTTCATAAATTCCTTAAGTGAAAAAAAAAAAAAAACATTATTTCTTCTTTGCTTTGACCAGGTAGCTGCAGTAGAAATACAGTTTTGCTCCACTTGAGGTGTTAGCTGTCATTTCTTCCACTTCCTTATTGCCCTGCTACAGTGTTCAAAAAAGGTAGTCTTCATCATGCCATCCGTGTGTCTATCAGTGATACTTGGCTGTAGCCTTTATGGGACTCACTTCATACAGACCCATGCCAGGGTGAAGATGCTTTCTTACAGCTCCCAATTACAAACCCTACCTCCTTCTCGAGATACCTCCCATTTGCCGTCTTTCAGTCATCGCTCTTGGTCTCTGAAAAGTGTTGTGAATGCTGGCTGCTTTGTAGCTCTCCCCTGATATACTAATTGTGGTGATCATGGTGACCCCCAGAGCATTCTTTAAGAGAGAGGCAATTTAGATGATCAGAAACTTTGTACTTAGTGATGTTCTCAAAGGCACTGCAAAATGCTGACTTAGTATTTTCTACCCGTAGTGTCCAAAGTCAGTAAGTCATAATTAGATGTACATATATTTACAGGTTAAAACAATGTTGATAATAGATAGTTTTACTTGCTTTCTGAAACAGGATAAGTCCAAGATACATTTAAAGGTGATATACTGTTGCCCATCTGTCATTATTGTATCTGGGTGCCTTTCATGATAAATTGGCAATAATAGCAGCATCTGTAGTGCATTCTCTTATATTTCATTTGTTTAAGGGGAAATGTTCAGGATTTTTTGATTCCTCTAAACTTACAGGAGAAGGATGCTTTCGTATTCTAGGAACCATGGAATGTCAGTTTTCCTCATACCATTTCTATAAAGGAAGAAGAATTTAAGGAAGACAACTTTCCAGCATTTTCACTGAAGTTTGTCAGGCTAGTTTTGCCTAAAGTCCTTCAAAAGCTTGAGGGAAGAACTAGGCTATTTGATGCTATCACATAAATTAAACAATCCCTATGATGTCCAAAAAGAATAAGAAAGCATCACATTCTAAACTTTGTATTTGTCGTGTAGTACTGCGTGTATTGTTGTGTAGTATTTGTTGGGTAGTACAATACTGAAGAAAACTAGGTTTGTGAGAGAGATGATCTCTCATTCTTAGTGTACCGCTTGCTTGGTTGGATGAAAATTATGTGTTCCAGATAAAGGGAGATTGGCAAGACTTAGAATTTTTCCATGTATGCTCTAAAAACATCAGAGGGCCCCGCAAAAGAAACCAATAGGAAGGAAAAAAAAAAGAAAAAAAAAGTCGACAGTCTGAAAGCTTCAGCAGCCAATCC
>NW_010389611.1:26624-27856 GCF_000710305.1 Buceros rhinoceros silvestris
CTGACATCAATGCTTTGTCCTTCAATGCAAGGCTACGAATAACATTAATGAAATGAATGAATGAAATAAAAATCTTGGGGGTGGGGGGGTAGCAGAAAGGGGAGGGACAGAATCATGGTTTCCATGCAGTACTGCAAACTTAAGTAAGACCTACTTCTATGATGCTTACCTAAAGGCTTCGTTAGTATGGCTCATACATAGCAAACCTTATCCTTCAGACCCTGGTGTTTTGAATTCAGCAGAGAATGGCTGAGCTTTGTTTATCCAGACTTCCCTTATCTGACGCAAGAGGAAAGTGTGGTTTCGTGTAAGCTCACTGAGCTGGTGGAGGTGTTTGCCAGCTACTCTTCAACCCTGAGACTGTTTGAACAAATTGTAGTCGATGGTAATGATAAAGATTGCAAATGAGAACATGTTAATAAAATTCATCAGTCAGTTGCAGATTCTGTGCTTCTGTTTTCTATTTGTTTTTACTTGAAATGGCTGTGACCTTCAGTTGTGTGTAATAGTGAAGCATAATTCCTGTATTTCACAGTGTTAGTAATATGCCTGTGCCTTTCTAACAAATAAACAAACAACAAAACTATCACTTATGTTGAATTAGCACTTACCCTGGTGGCAGCCAAAGGTAAGTGTAGTTTTATGTCAGCTCTATGAAATCCCTCTCTGCATGAACAGCAGTACACAATGGGTTGTAATGGGAATTTCTTACAAATCCCTCCCTGCAGGGATTTACTTTGTCAGTAGTCTCCTGCATATAATATACTTTAATTGAAAGCAGCTTCAGTCAGGTATTTTTTCCTTCTAGTTATACAATAATGTTGTATAACAACAATGTTTTATATGTCATGTAAATTATTTTAACATTTCATGTGTATATATATATTTAGCAAATCAGAAAGTGAAGGTTTTGGTTTTTTGTGGGTTTTTTTATTTTTTTCCCCAAGGCTGTAGTATATTTTGTTACTGCTCAATCACTGGCTTTCATACCAGTGAAAGTAAGTTCTTTTCTGTAGTTTAGTGGCATTCTAACATAGTCAGAGTCAGTTAAAACATCAAATGCAAATGCTGACTGAGTGGAAAAGAATGAACCATCACATAGGCAGTTTTTACTAAAATAAGTCAAGGTCTTTTATCATGCATTTATTTTAAATATAAATTTCTGCTACAAAGCAACTAATCTAATAATCGTATTTCTTAATTAGCCTGAATTACATATATTCATATATGTG
>NW_010389612.1:0-217 GCF_000710305.1 Buceros rhinoceros silvestris
AAATATATGTATAAATTTATAATATTTTTGTAGAACTTTCTGGAACATCTGACTTTCAAGACTTCAGAAGTTGCGAAAGAGAACCTGCAAAGAACTGATGGTTAAGAACTTCGATTCTTAATTGTGTAAAAGTGTAACAGATTTTAAGCGTGTGATACTGTTTCAAATCTTTCACAGTGGCCTCTTTCTCCAAAGATCATACCTTTTTCAATAGTAG
>NW_010389612.1:503-2577 GCF_000710305.1 Buceros rhinoceros silvestris
TTCCAAAAATTGGAATTTGCTTTTAGTAAATATTGTTTCCCTAACACAGCTGAGGGTGTTCTCCAAACTTCTCCTATCGAAAGTGAAACTTTTTGAATGAATGAAGAACTTTTTAATGAAGTGTAGGAAGAGAATGGTTTGTGAGTAGCTACTACATGGGTTTTTTGTTTTGTGAAAACATACCTGAAATTAATTTAAAGAATATACTGTTGTTAGAGTAATATACTTTATTATTCTTATTTATTATTTTTGAGCTAATGTTCTATTTTCTTTCCCTGGAAGGACAAGGTCTTCATTTTTCCAGCAAGTCTCTCTCAGCAAGGAGATGGACAAAGAGCCAGGTGTCTTTTGAAACAACACGCTAGTTAGTTTGCAGAAGTAAAACTGAGCGATCTGTAACTTTCTGTTGGGTTTTTAAAGTAAAACTTGATGCGGTTTTGGTGATAGATGGAGAAAACAGTCCTGCTGATTTCACATGCAAGGTGAAACTAGGCGGCTTTTTACGAGGGTTGTGCCGCATTGGAGTGATTGCACTCACAGTGGCTTTTCAGTCGATAGCCGTAGAGCGGGGCTTTGGCCGTAGCCGTTAAGCATTGGAGAGCAGATGTTACCAAGAGAATGCTTGAATACCTAAAGTAAAGTCCCGGTTATTTACTTAACTATTTTTAAAAAACCAAACAAAACTTAATACAAAATTGTGAAGAGCGTGATTTGTAAAGAAACAAAACCCACAACTGGTATGTAAAATGTACATAAACGTGATCGAGTCCCAGGACACCACCTGAAAATACGCCATGTCCCCGTTTTCACGGTGGGGAGTAGCCATCAACAGAATTGCGTACAAAATCTGGTGACCGCTTGATTTTGAGTGAGTTTTTCTTAACAGCTTCTTATCAGTGAACTTCACCAATGGAACTGGCATGTCAGGCTTTCTACATGAGAATGTTAGAAATAAAATAACCCACTGCAGATTATAAGCCAGGGTCTGTGTTAGGTGAAGTCCCGTGACTCTTGTTTTGCGCAGCCAAGCCTTTAAGGGCACGGAGAACCTCACGTGCTTACACGGCAGGCCACTGCGGACCGGTGGAGCTCTGTCTGACTGGAAGTTAGTCCCTGGAGTAAGTTCCATGAGGACTGGTACCCATACACGGGTATTTCACAGAACTGAACGTGTGTGGAAACCTGGGCCGTAGCCCGTGGGCTGAGTGGGCCAGCAGAGCATCCTTGGCGCTGCGGAGCCTACAGGCCTATCTGTCCACTGTATGGCGAGATCCCGGTTCCAGATGCGTTCTTTGATCTTCAGAATACTTTGCTTCTCATAACCCTGGACTTTTTAGGTTAACTTCTTTTTTTTAATTGAATGGTAAAACACACATTCTGTTTAGTCTCTTAAGATCACTCTGAGAAGTGCATTTTGTGTTCAGAGTCTAAATAAAAGTTGAACTAGTGACACGAACTTGTGTTAGGCCTCAGATATGCCTGTCTATCCATTTGTACTGCTGTCTTCCTAGAACTTTGTGGGATTTCTTCCTAGAGTTACGTTCCTTTCTCACATTTCAGGCTGAGGTATGAAATGTAAGCCTGATTTGTCAAGATGATGGCACCTCGGAGCCTGCCTCAGCTGTGTGTTCTGCCTATGTGCCTACTGCACTGCACCAGGAGGATGAGGGTCTCCTGGGTGTCTGCTTTTTCCTTAGAGGTCCGTCAGCTGCCCACCCAAGGTCAATACAATCTTGGTATGACGTTCTCTCATAGTACCTTACCCCAGAGAGTGTAACGAACTGCAGACCTGTACCCCTGTTGCGTTACTGACCAACAGCGCTTCACTGTCTAGCAGCCCCGCGGGTAAAGCCTCTGAAAAACAACCGTAAAAACGGCTTTGTGTATAAAAACAGCCACCGCTCTTTGCAGGTGGGCTGTGCAACACCCAGACACCCGCTCCTGTGAGTAGCCACCTAACTCCTGTAGCAGGTCCGTCGCCGGGCGAGGAGGGAGGTCCTTGACCTGGCTGGTGCACTCTGCCGCGCCGCTGCGCGCCGGGTCCCTCCGTGCAGCTGCGGCGCTGCTTGGTGCT
>NW_010389613.1:0-534 GCF_000710305.1 Buceros rhinoceros silvestris
CCCTCCAGACTCAGGCCCACCTGGAGGTGGAAGTTTCAACCAGCCACAGCTGCAAAGCTGAGGTTTCCCAAGCGCTGGAGCTCCAGTCACCCCACAGGCATGAGCAGGCGGCGCTCGAGCTGCCTCTGCCCCACACACTCACCGATGTGCTCACAACCACAGCCCCCATGCCACGAAAACGCGTGGGAGCCTCTGCCCCGGGGCGGTACCCACGCAGGGCAGGAGAGCAGTGGTGGGGTGGCAGTTCGCTTGTGCAGTCGCTGGCCGCTGAGCCACCGCAGCACGCATCCAGTCGGGCCAGCCCCGACCCGTCAAGCCCACCTGGAAAGAGCTCCCACCCCGCCACGGTCCTCTGCACGCCCCAGGAGAGGAGCAGCTTTACCCCACGCTGGGCTTGCCCACTGCCCTCCTCGCTCTGGCAGACAGCATGAGCTCTGCTCCCCACTCTGGCCGAGCTCTGGGTACACCATCCCTGTCCCACATGTCCCCCCACAGCCACTTCACTTTTAGCTGTGCTGGGTGGCTGACCCCCTA
>NW_010389613.1:627-1829 GCF_000710305.1 Buceros rhinoceros silvestris
GTGATGCCCGGTTCCTCCACAGGCCCCTCATCCCCCCAGCACAGGGTCTCCCTCCCATGTCGAGGCTCGGGGCTGCTCCAGCTCTCACGCAGGAAGAGGCGCCGCTGGTCCCTGCTGCTCTGCTCTAAGAACAGGCTGGGTTTCCCCTTCCACGAAGCTCAGCCGCAGCTGAGTCAGAGCTGGATGCCCTCCAAGAGCAGCCGCTTTGCTCTCGCCCTGACTTGGAGCTCACCGTTAGGGAAAAACGAAGTAAAAGACGATTCTTAATTTTCCCACGTGCCCCTCTGGACGTGTGGGATTTGAGACAGTGCCATTCCCTGGCCGGCTGGTCATGGACCTGGGTCTGGTGACATGCCCTGACAGCAAGGTGGGTACCGTGCAGGGGGCTTTGGGCGGGCAGACACCTCCTTTGCAGGGGCAGAGGGGACACCCGTGGAGGCTGTGTGGCTGCAGGCTCAGCCCAGCCCCGTTTGGGTGGGCGAGGAAAGCCTTGTGGCTACGGAGGGTGGGCCCCTGGGACCGGCTGGGCTCCAGAAACAGAGCACACAGCAACAGCTCTGCCCCTCAGGGCTTAGCCCCGACCCGTCCGTGCCTGCAGCCACCCCAGAGCCCTGGGCTGTGGGGCTGCAGGTGCCCTGCCCTCAGAGGGACAGAGCTCTCTGCTCCAACACCTGCTGCAGGAGCTGCCTCAGGGCGACATTACCACCAGCTCCTCCTGTCCCACCACCAGCCTTTGCCTCATCCACAAGGAGCCCTTTCAGCTCTCCGTTTTTATTGCCCCCGCCATGGCTCAGAGTCCATCCGGGAGGTGGGAAGCCCTATGGCGCCTCCAGTGCACCACTGTCGCAGGACTGGCTCCTCCAAGCTCCCGGGCAGTGCCACGGAGCGCGCCAGCCTCGTGGGCAGCGCAGGCTGGGCAGGCAGGGGTGAAGCAGAACACGGGTACGGTGCACCATGCTCTGCTGGCTACTCCACCACATCCCCGTACTTGTTCCTCCGCACTGGCGCTGCTGCACGTTCTCTGTCCTCTGGGCTGGGCAGGTTTTCTGCAACAGGAAGAACAAGCTCCCTGGACCCCTGACTATCCCGGTGTGTTTGCCAGGTGCGGGCAGAGAACCACAGAGCCCTGGCGAAGTGTTTAAAGCGTCTTCAGCTACACCCAGTTCTGGGAGCTCACAGTACCAGCAGGAGAAAGCAGCACG
>NW_010389613.1:1935-2247 GCF_000710305.1 Buceros rhinoceros silvestris
TAGCTGTGGGAAACACCCAGCGGCGGCTGCCCTGGTGCTCCTCCACTACACTGAGCATCCACGGCAGGGAGGCGGTTACTGCCCCTCTCCACCCCACACTCTCTTCCTCCTTTTCCCACAAACAAGTCCTTTGCACCAGCTCTGGTGCATCCGCAAAGCGGGTAGGGCGGCGGGCAGGGCGGCAGGCAGGGTGGCGGGCAGCTCCCCCCCAAGTCCTGCTCAGGCACCTGCAGTGTGGGCGATGGGCCCGGAGCACACAGGGACACAGGAGCCACTGCACCAGGCAGGGTGCTCCAGAGGCAGGCGCCCCAC
>NW_010389613.1:2515-2746 GCF_000710305.1 Buceros rhinoceros silvestris
GTGCAGGGAAAGCAGCAGGGAGAGCTGTGAACGTACCTGCGGGCTGAGACACCCTGTCAGCCGTGGCAAGCTCCTGCGGGGACTTGCCTGTTTCCAGGTAAATCCAGAAGTCGGAGCATTTCTGCGTCTCAGCTCTGGTTACCAGGTAGCTGGCGAGGGACCCTGTGGCTGAGGAGACCAGGGGGATGCTCTGACAGCCCCGGCAGCAAGGGCACTCGCTGAGGGCAGCGC
>NW_010389614.1:0-265 GCF_000710305.1 Buceros rhinoceros silvestris
GGGCACACACAAAGCCTCAGGGAGAGCAGTGCTGGGGTGGGAAGCAAACGGCTTCATGCCTCCTCCCGAGTCCCAGCTCAGCCTCCGCTCGGTGCCACCTCGATGGAAGTGACGAGTGTCACCACCAGCCCTTCACAGCGGCACAGAGCAGCAGCGGGGCTGGGAGACGGTGCCAGGCTGGGATGAGACACTGGACGGGCTTCAAAGTTCAGGGGAGGACAGGGACAGGCACTGGCTCGGGCCAGGAGGGCGGGGGGGAGGGCAG
>NW_010389614.1:509-872 GCF_000710305.1 Buceros rhinoceros silvestris
GAGTCTTGGAGGGTGACAGGGCTGGGGACATGCCCAGGTGCCAGAGGCCATGTGCCTCCCAGCTGCCCGGTGCTCCCAGACACACTGCGGCTTTCTCACGGTGTTGGCAGCAAACATGGTCACCAGGACGGCTGGGAGGTGGCATTGCTCGCGGTCATGTCGTGGGAGGGTGGCTGGTCCCCAACGTTGCATCTCCCCAGGGCCGGCGGTGTCGTGGGGGACCGGTGCCAGCCCGATGCCCCGGCTGCTGGAGCTGTGTGGCTGGCGGTGCTCGGCTTGTGCAAACACGCCGCCCGCAGCCAAGGTAGACAAGGGCTGTAATCTGCTGGCGCAGCAGATCGGGCGGCCGGCCCCGGGAGCAGA
>NW_010389614.1:963-1240 GCF_000710305.1 Buceros rhinoceros silvestris
CAAGGGCTGTAATCTGCTGGCGCAGCAGATCGGCAGCCGGACCAGGGAAGACGCCAGCTCTGCTGGAGCCTGGCCCAGCGCCCCGGCCCTGCGCTGATGGCTGCCCAGGGCTGGGCTCTCCTGGCTCTCCTTCAGGACCCCCTCCAGCTGCCCCCAGCCCTGGCAGCTGCGGGGGCTCTGGGCTGAGCCTGGGAACTGGTTTGGCTGGAGAACGGGGCTTTGCATGCGCATTTGGTGGAGCTGCCACGGGGCTGCTGGGAACGTGGGGGCTGGTGCC
>NW_010389614.1:1366-1640 GCF_000710305.1 Buceros rhinoceros silvestris
GGTTGTTGGGAACGTGGGGGCTGGGGCCGCGGGATCTGGGGGGGCATTTTCCCCTTTGGCCGGGGGCACCTGCCTCCCCCCAGCTCCCCCATGTGCTGCTGCTCCTCCCCGGTGGCCCAGGGAGGGCTGTGGCCCTTTCCCTCCTTGGAGGTTGCCAGGAAGCCGGTGATGGGAGGAAGCCAAACCCTCCCGCACGCTCCGTGTGTCCGGAAGCGTCGCTGGCCAGGACCCCCGGCAGGGCTGCATGGGGCAGTGGTGGCAGGACCCCACTGTG
>NW_010389614.1:1848-2479 GCF_000710305.1 Buceros rhinoceros silvestris
CCACATCTTATCGGGGAGCAAAGCTCCACTGCCCCAGCCAGCAGCTCCCCGTCCCCGCGCAGAGCGAGGAGGTTTCTGTGGAGGAACCCTCATGGCCACTGTGCTTCCACTCGCCCTGCTGTCACCTCAAAGCTGTGCTGGGACAGCCTGGCTGCATGCTGCAGCATCGGTGGCTTTCGGGGTCTTGCTGGGGCTGGGGACATGGGGCATCACAGGCTGCTGGGACCAAACCCACGAGCTCGGCCAGGACAGGGGCTGGGCTTCTTACAAAAGGGTTGGAACCGGACCCAGGAACCAAACCCAAAAGCCGCATTTCCAGGAAGCCTGGGACAAACTTTGGAAGCCACGAGGAGCTCGGAGCATTGTTTGTTTTTTCCTGAATCCAGGTGGTTTTGGATGAACTGTCCCCACGGTGTCAGGACCCATGCTCCAGCTACGCTGCACTGGAAAAGGGGTTTCAAAGAAGTAAAAATTCCGTGTGTGGAAGATGGGGTTTGTCAATGGGCCTCTCCCCATCCTAAAGTGGTCCCAAATTGGTCCCAAAGTGGGGAGAAGCAGCCCCTGCCCCCTCCCCGCCCAGCAGATGAGCCCTCCGGCTGTGGCTGGAGCTCTGCAGAAGGCAGCGGGGTCT
>NW_010389614.1:2629-2891 GCF_000710305.1 Buceros rhinoceros silvestris
ACGCAGGGGAAGAGCACGCAGGGCTCCGGGCTGGGAGGGGGGGCAGCGGGATGCCCCCAAAGCACCGTTTGGAGCCAAAGCCTTCGAACACTCCTATCCCCCTCGTGCTTGTCGCTGCTGTCCCCACCAGCATTGCGACATGAGCACAGTGGCTGGTCCGCAGGGTCCCTGGGCCAGGGGCTGTGCTAATTAAGTGCTGGTTAACGAAACCAGCTCTGCCTGCACTGGCAGCTTCGCCCTGATTTTCAACTCCCAGCAGACA
>NW_010389615.1:0-577 GCF_000710305.1 Buceros rhinoceros silvestris
CAAGACAGTCATAATAACAACAAAAAGCGGAGATCCAAATCACAATCACTGCAATATGCCAGCACCTAGGAAAGCAAAGATTAGTATTTTCAGGCACCTCCTGTCGTCCAGCTCGACATTTCTATGGCGGGCAGCGCCATCCCTCTCCCTTTCTGCCCCGACAGCAGGTCCCCTGGAGCTAGAAGTGAAAAAGAAAAAACCTTGCAACCATGGGAGTTAAAAGGGAAAACCTTTTAGAATTAATGATACCAACCTTGCTAAGTGATAGGCATAGTATTCGAATGCCTACCGCAGCCTTTCTTCTTCGCTTAAGGGCTCCTGCGGAGTAGCGGCATTCTGATAGAAACAGGATCATTGCACGACCATAGCCGAGCAACAAGGAGTGTTAAAGGAATTAGAGACAGAGGGAAGAAGGAAATGTTACCACTTGTGGCTCCGCAGACATCTCAGAGGTCACAAGTCAAGTGGACACTGGAGGTGATGTCTCCTGCTGCTCCCGCGGTATGAGTGTGCATAACACCTTGTGGTTGCTCCTTTTATGGGTTGGGGTTTGTCCTGATGATGGGCATTAGATTGC
>NW_010389616.1:0-7646 GCF_000710305.1 Buceros rhinoceros silvestris
TTTTTTATTTATTTAATATTTTTTATACTCCCCTCCTGAACTACTTTACCACTCTGACAGAGTAATGACTGAGATACATTGCCTATCCATTACCAACACAGATTTACGAAGTGGTTGGTTAGAAGAAATCAGGATATGTACTAACAAGTAGGTGCAATGCCTGAACAATCCCAGTGGGTCTTAAATTTTCAGTCCATCACTCCAGAGATCCAGTAACTCATTACAGCACAGCCAGTGATAGTTTTCTAAGGAAGCAATGACTAATATTGGAGGAAAAACCCAACACTTCAACAAAAAACCAAAACAGAAGTAAGGAGAAGGAATAAATATGTATCTGACCTGAGCTCACTATGTACAAAAAAATGTTATGGTATTGCAAAAGGGTTTTTTTTTTTCATTATTTAGTCAGAGAAAAACTAGTCTTTTCATCAGATTGATGGTCATTAGTTTAATGCTTTTGTGCTTAACCTAGGAATTTGTTTTCCAAAATGCTTTGCTGGCAAAAAAAAGCCAGATCATTTTTTCTTACAAGGAAGAAACGTAAATATAGAAGGCTGTCCTGATGAATTATTCCATTTGAGGGCTTATCATGTTCTGCAAAGAACTTATTGTAAACTGCCAGTCTTCAGAATTTGTGCATACTTTAACTGTTTGAAACATGTAAAAGCAAATGTAGCATAAGCTTTAAGCTACAATTTACAATAAAGTATGAAATTCAACAAGGCCCATTGCAGGGTCCTGCACTTGGGTCACAACAACCCCCTGCAATGCTACAGGCTTGGGGACGAGTGGCTGGAAAGCTGCCCAGCAGAACAGGACCTGGGGGTGCTGGGTGACAGACAACTGAATTGGAGCCAGCAGTGTGCCCAAGCAGCCAAGAAGGCCAACGGCATCCTGGCTTCTATCAGAAACAGTGTGACCAGCAGGAGGAGGGAAGTGATTGTCCCCCTGTACTCGGCCCTGGTGAGGCCACGCCTTGAGTACTGTGTCCAGTTTTGGGCCCCTCACTTCGAAGAAAGACACTGAGGTTCTGGAGAATGCCTAGAGAAGAGCAATGGAGCTAGTGAAGGGTTTAGAGAACCTATCTTACAAGGAGCAGCTGAGGGAACTGGGCTGTTTAGTCTGGAGAAGAGGAGGCTCAGGGGAGACCTTATCACTTTCTACAACTACCCGAAAGGAGGCTGTAGTGAGGTGGAGGTCAGTGTCTTCTCCCATGTTATGAATGACAGGACATGAATGAAAGGAAATGGCCTTAAGTTGCATCAGGAGAAATTTAGGTTGGATATCTGGAAAAATTTCTTTACACAAAGGATCATTAAGAACTGGAACAGGCTGCCCGGGGAGGTGGTGGAGTCTCCATCCCTGGAGGTGTTTAAAAGATGTGTGGATGTGGTGCTGAGAGACATGATTTAGAGACTCTGGCAGTGCAGGGTGTATGGTTGGACTTGGTAATCCTAAAGGTCTCTTCCAACCAGGTGATTCTGTGATTCTGTAGAAGCTGATTTCCTCTAACTATGTGTTGAGTTCCTGAAACTGGTTCCAGTATGATGGATGTTTCTCTCAATTCCAGTTAAATTTTATTCACATCATGCTGGAGAAGAACAAAAGTAGAACATATCTTGTTTCACAACACAAATGTTATGGATGCTGGAATTTAAGTTTGAGGGCAGAACTGCATGGATCTTCAGGAAAATGATCTGATATTCTCCGTCTGTTGAGCTCACTGCCAATGACAGAAACAACATCCTTTTTTGTTCTAAATCTGTTCTAAAAAACATAAAAAATACCTTATAGTTGTTTTCCAATATGTTCATAGAAATCCTCACTGAGTTTTCATTGTGATATGTGTGTTCCTATCCACTTTTTTGTTTTGTTCTTGGAAACAACCATCATTACCATACTACAGAAGTGAAAGCAGGGCCTCATAAAACAAATAAAGCATAATGGGTAATGAACTACACTGCTCCCCAGTAATTATATTAGCACAGAAAAGCCTTTGTCTCACCTGTCAGGAACTCCATTGTGAAAACCCAAATCATAAATTCCACTTTAATATAGTCCAGAAATTGGATACAGCAGTGCTGAGACCAGGCTTCTCATTCATCAAATGTCAAGAGCTTGTGGCTACACAGACTCCAGTGGTAGTTAGCAAACTATGGAGATTTCTCCTGCTGTTATCCTAATGCTGGGGTGTTGGCTAATTAATAACAAGTGCTGACAGCTGACATTAATTGATTTGGATCCATGTTATGGTTTTTATAGGAGGCACTGGTTGGAGTCTGGGAAAACATCACAGATTTTTTAGGTCATGCCAAAGGAAGTTATCCATTAATGCTAACAGCAAATAGATCATGTCATTTAAAAACAAGATAGGTAAATCTTTGCAGATTCAGAAAGATTAGCAAAATATTCATTATCTGTGATGTATTAGAGGGAATCATAAGCAACCTGAGTGTACAGACAATGCAGAGAATTCAGATTTTTCCTAAGATGCTTTTGGAATAATAATAATAATAATTACAGTGTATTGTTTATCCCACAGGTACCTCTCTGCTATGCAAATTTCAGGAAAGCATGGAAAATAAGAAATTTGAGCTGGAACTCAGACGGTACAGAACCTTTCTTGACACCTCTCCAGTCCAAAAGGTTTTGTTTACTAAATGCTTTCATGTTAGGAAGGCATACGTATCACGAGTCAGTAATGTTTCTGTAATGGAAGTAGAGTGAGCAGGAAGTAGATTTAATGAAACTGATGAAAATCTTGATCTGGTTACAAGAGAAAATTCCTCCTGGGACATTAACTTATAACTGTCACTCAGCAGTACTAATTTCATCTTTTTGTCTCTCCAAAGCAGCTGTAATAGATATGTTTCTTGAGGAACATACCAAATTGGTTAAATCACTAGCAAATCTATCCCACTGAACTATGCAGGATGGTTGGAAAATTAGCTGGCTGCTCTAAATTTTTTCAGCATGCTATATATAATTGAACAAAACATGCCCAAAATTTCACTGAAGTTATCAGTAAATTTGGTTGCTTTAATGTTATACATGTTTTTGTAAGCTTTAAGCAAGTGTTGCCAATGAACACTGAGTTTTAAGAGTGAAAACACAACACTGCCCTTTGTGTTGGTCCATGAAGTAATTTTTTTTGTTCCAAAAGAAGTTAAAAAGCTTTCAATAAAGTTGGGTAAAAGAACAGAAAATGGTTTAAAAAAAATTTTTTAAAGGCTAAAATATATGACAATCAAAATAAAAGGGTAAGTGAGAAAAACTGTCAGTCTGAACTATTCAGCTCTCATGGCATAATTATGTATTTCAACGTGGTATCTAATTTATATGCTGCTGTACACACTCCTGGAGTCAAAACAGGAAAAATAAGTTTACAAATATTCATACAACTGCCTTCCAGTAGGGAAAATGCAATTACAAATGTTTCTGCAACATCTGGCTACAAGGAATAGCAGCAGTGATTTGACTACAACTTCCCCCAACCTTGTCTAAGGAGCATAAAGATCTTCCTTTTTGCAGTGATATGTGATCACATGTTGGCTAAAATTCAGCCCAAAGAAAACCTCAGAATGTTATTGTGAGAAAGAATAGAATTGGAGGTTCTGACCACTGAAAACAGGAGATACTAAATCTTAAAAATCTCGTAAGGAAAGAGGAATTATAAATTAATTAGAAGCCTAATGTCCTTGGGTCAAACAAAATGTGCTTCACAACTGCAGCTGAAATGTCCATGCTGCACTCTACCTGCTCTGATAAAATGCAGACCCAGTTTATGCCTTTCCAACAGCTGGACGAAGCATTAAAGGAGGAAGCACCTGGGAGGATTCTGAAAGTATTATTTTCTTTTATTTTTTGAAGCAGTCATTTTTTAATTTAGTCACCCACAGAGGAAGCAAAGATTCAGTTCGGGTTTTGGGATTTTTTACTGATGGAGAAATATTCTTGGTCTGCCATAAAGAACATCTACTATTATATTGCAACACCCTCCTTTCTCATGGGCATTAAAGGAGGTAGAATTCTTCTTAAGGGAAGAGGCTAGGCCTGAGGATAGAGTTTTATAGTGAGATGTCTAGGCTGATTATTTACCAAAACATGGTGGTATTATGCAAATATATGTAGATATATACATGCCTGTTGATATGGATTAAGGGTAAGAAGTTCAGAAGCAGACCTACAGGACAAATTAATTGGCAGTTTAACGAAAGAATGCTAGTTCTCCATCAGTCAGCTGAGACTCCACAAGGAGTCCTGTGGCTGATAAAAGAGACAAAGAGAACAGTAGCTTGGGTCTAATTTACACATTTTAGCTGTAGCACAAAAACTCTGGGATATTGTAGAGAGACATGGCTTTCTACAAATGACTCATTAGAACAGAGGTTTTTGTCTTTCCTGTTCCAGAACCTCAAGCAGAGGAATTAATTAGCAGAAAGCCATTAAGTTAGATGACTGGTTCTCCAGGAGAAACTGTGGGAAAAGTTAGCTCCCTGTGGGCAATGTATTATGAAGTCTTTGTTGTGTGTGCTTTAGATGGAGGCTTTGACTCCTATGAAGTGTGAGAGTTTATGCTAATTAATTTGAAGAAAAGGTCAAGTCCATTCTAATAACTGAGTTGAACTGGTGCTTCCACATAAAGGTTGCTGGAAAGGCATATGATTATACATAATTTTAATGTAGGGACTATCAGCTTCATTGTGGCTTTGCCTCTCATCAGCAGTGTTTCTGTGAGAGCTACATTTTGCAGAGCTGCAAGAGTCTGAGAAGAGTTGTGCAAATTGAAACACAGAATAACTGAGGAACACCTCTGCTGGGAAATCATATCGGAAGATTGTTTTATGTACTCATGTAATCACCACAATATTTACTCCACTACATTCATAAAAATCCCTGTCTTTAAAACATGCAATGTGCCATGTCCTCTGCAGATATTCTACTGGGCCAGCACATTAGATGGTTTAGCATTCTAAACTGTCTACATTTTAACTAGATAAATATGAGCTTTCTTGTCATGGGAAATAGGGGGAAAGGAAGGGAAATAACTATTGCTGTATGAAAAAGCAATTTCCTTTGCAAGTAATCTTTTGAACTCCCATTCCTGTTATTTGTGATGCTTGTGTTTGAATAAGGTCTTTATCTTTCTCAGTACAGCCCTTACATAGATAGGAATATTTCTTTTCCTATAAAAAAAATGGATAAAAAATGGATATTTCCACCAATAGTATCTGTAATTCAGTCAGATTTCTTTTGCTGGGTTAGTTGTGTTAAAAATTCAGAAAACCAGATGCTCCTTCAAGTGTAGAAAGGCAGAAGACTTTTTAAAAATACAGCTGGTCCTTTTGACAGAGTAGTGAAGTGTTTGTCAATGTTTAACTATGAGTAAATGGACCCCAGAGAGGTCTTTTAGGAAAGGATCCCACACAGTAAGCCCATGGGATTCTCCTGTCTTGGGCTGAATGCAAATAACGATTCTTAGTTTCAAGGGCATGCAGAGAAATTGAAACTTTCACAGAGAAAAGGATTCCCAGGCTCCAGAGAGGCAAGCAGGACTAGGATAAACAGGCACTGCTAACTTCTTGGTGCCATTCAGTGTAGTTGCCTCTCCCTCAGCACCTGGCTTTAGAGGCACTGTGCCGTGAGTGGTTTCTCTCCCATTCATGCCTCCTGCCTTTCTTCTGTCCAGCAGCTCACTGGAAGCATCGAACAAGTGGTCTCATTGGCCCAAAACCCAGTGCTCTGAAGCCTGAGCCAGGCGCTGTTCTAGGACCACTGCTCCTGACTAGGCACATCTCCACTTTGCATTCAACAATGTCTAAACACACCTGATCCTTTCTCTTGTGTAGGTTATGAGAAAGAGACTGCCAGAATAACTCCCCTAGCCTTCACCTTCATGGCAGGATAGGAAGACAAAGGGCTTTATTGCTTATTCTCTTTTAAGGGAGTATGAAAATTCTGGGGAGAGGAGTGAACTGAGCAGAGAGAATAAAGCTGGGAGAACTCGATTGTCCAGTGCTAATCTTAACATAGTCATGATGACAGAGAGGAGAGAATATAGGAGAAGGCAGAGGGGAGAAAGCAAAACTGACTAGGATGAAGGAAAAAGGGACCATACATAAGACAGAGATTAAAAGGGAAACAAAAAAGAAATTTATATAGACAAAAAGGAAGTACACACACAAAAAATTAAAAGATACATAAATTAATCTCATTTAAAAAAGAAAAAAACACATTGAAAAAATGGAATAAATTATCTACTTTGAATATATTATGGAAATAGAGCGAACCTATGTGAGGCAGGAAAAACAGTTCAATACAACAAAGTGCATACCATAAAAATAAAAATGAAGTGCTCTGCATCTGCCATGGCACATGAGTGATGGGTTAAGCACTCCATGCACTTTCAGATACATTACTGCTGGTATTTGAGTTATTCACTGCGCAAATTTTATTGGAAGATACCAATGTATGGAATATTTCAAGAGAAAACCAACCAACCCTTCCCTACAGAGAACAAGTCAATACCTGTGGTCTGCTGGCTTTCTCCAGAGTGAGAGGATGTTGTGCTCTAGTGACTCTGAGCTAAATTCCGTTTGGGGATAACAGATAGTTTCCCAGGTGTTTGTACCCACTTAAGTAATAACTTCTGGTAAGCCTCTGGCTTCAGAAAACGCACTTAAACAAAACAAGCAAATTCTAAGGAGTTTTAAGGTTTTAAATTGTATTTCTCAAACTCAGCATCCAGCTGTTATTAAAACTAAGAGCATACGGATCTCTGAAGCCATTTTAAATTAAAATACTAGAGCAGTGAAAAGCAGTATTAATAAAAGTCAAAAAAAGTCCTTCAAATGTAAAATCAAAAGTTTGTAAGGATACAGATCAATTGCACAATATTTAGATTCCTCCAAATAGTGGCCGTAGACTTGTTAGTATGATGGTAGCTGATCAGTAACTTCTTCGATTATCCAAATCCTGTATTAGATGTTCCTGAAACAAATGCATGTATGTTCATACCAAGCAAAACCAATAACCTCTCGTGTTGTGTGCTCTCAGCAAATGACAAAGGTGGCGTGATCTACAATATTTGTCAGAGTTTACAGAATAAAACTGAGATGCTTGCTTGAGCTTACCTTTAACTTCTGGCTCATAATATATATCTGTGATTAATCCCGTAACTTTTAGTCATATCTACTTCTCACTGCAGCTGGAAATATTGATAAAGCTTATTTCCCATTAAGTTTTGATACAGTGAATATTATCCTAGGGCTGCAGTTGGTTTATTCCTCCTCTTTGTACAGATCTGCAAGTACTGACTGATGGAGGTCAACTGGAATGTCAGAAAGAAGGGTGCAGGATACTGATCCCCCTGATAAGAGCAGACCTTTTGGAGAAAACTTAAAGCAAGAGCTGAAAGTAAAGTAAATAGAAGAAATAGTAAACCTGTAACTCCTAAATTCAGAGGAAAGTACTCCCGTTATTCCTCTATAAAAGAGTTCTTTGGTTTGAAGCTAAGAAATTTTGAACAGGTGAGGGTTTATGGCTCGATGAAGAACCTCATAATCTTCAACTGCAGTGAAACTGGGTAACAAGCATGAGAGTGAGGGCCAGGTTACCAGTACTCTGCAACACTCCTCCCAAGTGCT
>NW_010389616.1:7738-27565 GCF_000710305.1 Buceros rhinoceros silvestris
GTGATTCACTGGGTTAAAACTGCCAAGAAGAAAGTGATGAATCTAGGCTTGTGTCCCATACCTCTTTAACACCCAAAGGGGAGTAGAAAAGTTGCATTTCTTGTCACTTGAGGAATTTCCTGCCTTTGTGGGAGGCCTTTGCCCTGTGAGGAAGCCCTATTCCGTGCAATGGCTGATGAAGAGGTAGAAGCGATGGAAAGATTACTCCTTGACTTCGAAAAGACAGTGGCATGTGAAGAAAAGATCAAGCAGTTCTTCTTTTAATGTTTCCCATACAGAAAAGAAAGAGGGTAAGTAATTATTGTAAATATGCTGTTAACATTAAGCACAAGCCACTAGCGGATTCAAGTGCTTAAGTCCTGCCTAATTGCGCATAAGCTCCTTAATCACAAAATGGATGTGGTCAGAATGTTTACTAGGCTGCTCTCTGAAGTCCATTTCCACATTAGATTTTTCTCATCTCCTAAAAGGTCTGTTCCCTGAGCTAGTCCAGTAGCGCATCTTTCTTGACACCAGAACAAGATCCAAGAGGGACAGCATATGTGTAGGACTGAGTTGCCAAATTTGCACACCTGGCAACTTTCTGTTGTTCACACATCTTCACATGGACATTTCGTGACACTACAATTTCCTGAGCACCAGAACGTCCTGCTGTTGGGCATGCACAGAAGCATCCCATTCTGGAGACAGCTGAGATTGCCCAGGTCCAGAGCATAGCCAACGCTTGCTTTTGGTGCCTTGATTTAGCAGGCAGTCTTGGGGGATGCTTGCACACCTGGGTTCCCCACAAAATCCAGATCTTTCAAATATTTTTTTTTCCACTTTCCCAGTGAGTGCCCTAACGACTAGTTAGTTACATTATCTTTTCTAAGTTACCTTACTCACGTCTGGAAGGAAAGGCTGCAGACACCAATAATTAGGAGTGGGATCTGGATTGCAGGAAATGCTGTCTGATGCTTTACATGATGGATCACATTTAAGGTATGTACATGGGGTTTGCACTTTCTACCAGGTCATATGTTCATTATGCCTGCTTGCGACATTTAAAAATACAGCAAGGCGGTGCCTAACTTGTGACAGTGCATGTTCTCTTTTCTCTTCTGGCTGCATGTCTCTTATTCCGTTCAATATATAAAGCTATTCCTCTGGGCAATTAATGATATGGGAAAATGTGAAATTACGAAAATAATACATTAAGCCCCTAATTGCTGAGTGAATAAGAATGGCAAAGATACGATAGACATACTAGAGGGAGGCTGAAATCTAACTAGCCCTTCTTACATGACAGCAACATATTCCTTTACAGCCAGATCACCTCTTAGGAGTTACGTTCAACAGTTGTGCTATTCCGATCTCTGGAGAGGAGCCCAATGGTAGGTCCTCGATAGTAGTTCACAGCCAGAGGTGGCACCTTAGGCAACTAACTGTTAATCATTCTCCAGTGTTTGGTGCTCAATACAGGACTGAATAGCAGAAGAAATCACTGGTGAGCAATCTTACTTTGAGCCTTCCTTGAAGATATAAGACACAGGTCTTGAAGTCCAAATACGCATTACACAACAAAAATCCCGTTCTGTCATGCTCACTCTAGTAAACAGCAATTACTTTCTTTTAATGAAAGTGGAAATTTCCGGCTTTTTAATGATTAATATGAAATTCTGAAAAGATGTCTAGTAAATTTATTTTGAGCAGAGGGACTCATTTTTGGTTCTTCTGTTCTTAGCCAATAAAAGCTTTATGGTAAGGAAAACAATATTATCTGGGAATTTTTGGCTTTGAAGAACTTACACAATCACACAATCAGCTTTATCATTCTGTGGTTTAGTTCCCAGACAAGGATAAATGTTATCAGTTTTATAAGACCTGTACGAGTAAGGGATTTGGAGACTCAGCAGCTCTGCTCACAGGAACAGAGCACTCACCTGTCAGGAGCCGGGCTCACACAAATGCATTTGTGCGACAGACAGAAATGAGACTCCCAGCAAGCACTCATTCTGTTATTCACCTCCTGCCCATGGGATTCACACCTTGAGACTAGAGAGTCATGCAGAAGGACGAGTTCAGACTGATGACAGTCAGCCAGGGAAAAAAAATAATGCTGATTCCTTGTGTTATTCAAAAGAATGACTGAACTACCAGCACATTTTCATACCAACTTTGTACTAAGCTTTCATCATATGTTGTCTTTTAAACAATATTAAATGTATCTTAGTCCTCCTGAGATGTGACTGGACTGAACAATATTCATGTGTCTGCAACACTGTGAAAGAAGAAAAGACTGAATGCATGCAGGTGTGTAAACAGATGACGCCTTGAGTCTGAGATACTTCTTCTCAATCACATACCTGTTTTGTACAAAGTGAAACAGAGTTGGAGATAATGAGACACCACTTTTTTTACAGTCCGAACTTCAGAGGGGGGTGATTATCTATCCATGACTCAGTCACACACATCAGTTTAAGAATCTGAAGACACAGCTCTTCATGAAAGCCAAGCTGTGCTTGTTCACTGCAGTGACCACACCAGAACTACCCATGTGGTCCGGGGCATTTAGAAGAAGGAAGATGTTAGGTGTTACTCCCCTCAGACCCTGTATGACCCCAAAGACCTTCATCTCAATAAAGAGGCAGTTATGGCCTATATGGATTTAGCCAATTTTAATATTTGCATCAGTGTTAAAAATTGAGCTGTAGTATAATATTCACCAGAGGAAATGGTTTCACGTGGAGGCATGCAATCACGGTCACAAACAAATCACTCAGAATACTTCTATCCACTGTTGATGCAAGTAGTTATTAATTAGCAAGTCCAGAACAGAAGATGACATCTGGTTTAGGAAAGAGATAGTTACATCAATAGAGGAAAGAGGAAAACTGCTTATTCTGCTTCAGAAGAAACTCTAGATTATCATCAGGTAAAGAGGAAATAAAATTTGCTCTGGAAGACAGATGAAATCCGTCCAGAACTGACAAAGGACTTCGAGGGGAACATTAGCTAACAAGCTTGACTAGTATGGAGTCCTCACTAATGACTGCAGTTTGAAACATGAGGCAAATGCAAAAAATGAGATTCTGTCAGCTGTCTCATCAGAGAGAGCCTACAACAAGTCAGCTGGATAAGGAAGATAGAGACACCTTTCTGATTTAGTCTTACTGTAAGACAGGTTTTTCTTCCATTTCTTCGTCTGTGTCCTTTTTTAAAAATTCATGACTATTGTGCATTTTGAGTGGTATAAAATGTAAAAACAGTTATCAAACTTGACTTGAGCAAGGAGTAATTTTGGGGTAGCTGGATAATGGCAAGGCATCTCACCACTAGGAATATTGCTGGTGGTGCAAATCTATAAAGCTGCTTCCAGAATTCCCTACCAACAGTTCCAGTTCCCTATCATCTGCCCTTTGTAGTACCCAAAGGGTAGCAGAGGAGCATCCGTGACAGCTGGCTAGGCCAAATAAAGAGCTAATATGGATGGAAAGGGAGAACTATTTTCCATTTCATGGAATGGCTCATGATACGGAAGAGGCAGCATACTTGAACCCTAGGGCAAATAATCTATACGAAATCACTAACCAAGGCCAAAGCAGAGACACGAGCACTGGCATGCAACGATCCAAACTGTTGACACTATTTCTGGCACAGCCTGAGCCCAGGCCAGGCCTGCAGAGGAAGCTTGAGGCCAGAACAGTGCCTGATGTGTTTAGGGGTATTGATGCAGCCTGATACAGCAGGTTTGAATTCTTGCTGCACGTCAGCTGGATGAGCCTTTCATTCTAGAGATGAGTTATTTCTGTCTCTTTGAGAATAGCTGCTCTGACTAGAAACAAATGAGCAACGTCCTGAAATGCAAGACATATCTATTCTTCTGACAGATTTAACTAACATATTCCTGAGAACACACTCTGGCCATATAAATATAGGAAGATATTTTAAAACTACTTACGGCACCACAATTTTAACAAACAACTTGGACTCATTTTGGGTTTTGTCTCAGTAGGATTATACAAACTGTTTTTTAAAATATCACTATCCAAACTTGAATTGCTTTCACAAATTACAAACCTGAATTATTCTAGACAACTAGCAATCATCTGCCTGGACTCTTCTTACTACAGTCCACACGGTCCCCATTATCTCTGCACACTGGAGAGAGCAAAGCTTCCCTTGAGCTTTTACAACATACAGTTTTGCTTCAGACAAATCAGAATAGTTCATCCCCTTTTGTGTACTCTGCTTAGGTGTGTTTTCTGTGATGCCACTGTACAGCTGCCAAATTGGTAGCATCAGGTGACCTGCTGAGCTAGTATGGATTTGGATCCACACAACTATTTGTGGATCAAGGAAAATCTCACCGAGTTACTTCTCTCTGTTTAAGAAAAATGTGTTATTTTGAGTTGATTACTGTAATCTAATTCTATGTATAATGGAAGATGAGGTTATTATGGATTATCACAGCTCTTTCACAGCAACTACAGCACAGATACTTTTTTCCCTGTTTGCTGAAATAGTGGTTTGCTGACTCCAAAATCAGGCTTATTTTAAATTTGCTGCTATCTGTAACAGACATTATTTGTATTTGATGCACATGGATGGTGATCACAATTGTTTTAAAGCAGTGGTGCAGAAGCATTTTCTATTACTTGCTGTCAAGAAAATCTATATTACCTCTTTCCTGTAACACTGTCATTCTCAGGTGTCATCTGTAAGTAGTCAAAATGGGCATTGGTTACAGCCCACAGAGAGTTAATGTAAAAGCATGATGAAGCTTCTGCAACTTTCAGAAATCTTCTTGCTCTCTCTATTATGATATCATTTCCAAATTAAAAGCTCTGATGTCAGCTTTTAGTTCAACAGATAAGAACCAAACTGCTGATTTTTTCAAGAGCAGTGAGCATTAATTTTTATTTCATCAGTAGTAGCAGCACTTTGTCTAGTTTTAAAAATGCTGTGCAAGTAGCAGAGGATCTTTGCCTATAGTCTCAAAAATCAGGGGCTTTCCTGTGTCATTACCAGGAAACTTTGCTGGCTGCTCCTAGTATTGCCTGAATAAGGACAATGTTGAAGAGAAAACAGCTGAAAATGATAGGAAGCCAGGAAGGAGGTCAGCTGAAAGAGAAATGCTATTACGCCGCATCTTTTTTCTTAATGTGTAATAAAGACTGGCTTTACCATGAGCTAATAATGGCTCTCATTTATTTTACTCATTTGTACATTGGAGGAGTGAAAGAGATCTGAAAAGACTCTGTACTCAAACAGTGTAGTCCACGCGGGTGGGATGGCTCAGCATTTCCTGTTCGTCCAACAAGAGGAGATACCATTGCCTAGTGTAAATAATCTGTTTACTGCTGACAAAGCATTAAGACTGGCACTGGCTGGTAGGACACTGCGAAAGCAATATTATGTGATTAGAAAGAAGCTGAGTTAACCAAAACTTCACATGACACAGGAAGCAGCTTTGTAAGTCAATTTTTAGGATAGAAGATTACAGAGTCCCATTTGTGGATTTATACTCATGAGCCTCTCGAAACCACAGTTTTGTGAAACAGTAGTTCTGGTGGCCATACTGGCTTAAGGAATTTCTCTTTATGTCTCTGGCCACTAATTCCTGCTTTTTCAACAGAGTATTTATTGGGTTTTAGGCAGTTACAGTTTTTAGCCAGTTTAATGATCTGTTTTAGCCCAATCCTAAAAGCAATGGTGGTTGGCGGGAATATCATGCTGCTATGGAGGGGCAATTGTGAACAGACTGGCTGGGTGAAGAGACGGACAGAAGTCCTTAAACTGACATTGCTGCCAATGCTGCCTTAAGAAGAAAATACATCTGAATTTTGAAAATTAAAAAGATATTTCACCTCAAATACAGTCCCTTTTTTTTCTTTGTTAGCAAGCCTGAGGACAGGACTTGTCAAATGACTGTATTTCGGCTCTGGGGAAATGTTTAAAATGCTCTCGCAGATAGTTAAACAGTCTGATATCTGCCAGTTACCTAGAAGCAAAACTGTAAACATCTGTTTTTAAATAGAGTAGTGTGTTCGTGGTGCCTTTGCCTGTTCCTTTAAAGTCTCATAAGAGTGATTTCAGGAAACCCATCAGAAGCGAAGCAGGTGAGTTTCCAGGGACTGGCGATCAGAGCAGTGCACAGATGCTGCCTCATGTGCCCAGAACCCAGCACAGACCACTCTTCTCTGAAACCCACTGCAAGGCTGCTCCTCCTGCACTGGTGGGATGGGAGTTCCCTGGGTGGCACATGCCAGGAAAGGCTCCTCCACACTCATCAGGCTATGGGGAATGCCAAAACTGTCCTCAAAATCATAACAGATGGTTTTCACGCGATTAAAATTACTGGTATGTGAATGTCATTGTACTGATCTGCATGTCCCATCCTGCCACTCTAAATGCATCTAGTAAGGATTTTTCTCTTACCTATAGGCAGATGTTGTGCATCCTGTGTCTGTTGGGCATAAAATTTTTACTTGTTTTAAGTTCTAACATTAATTCTATGGTAAAGGAACAATTAGCTTCAATTTTTTAATAACTTAGTTTTTTACAGTTGGCCAATTCAGCAATGAAAAGGATGGTAGAAAAAACCAGGGTTCGTAGGCCAGCAACAATTTCTCTACATAAGAGGTGTTTGTATGGAAACAGGCACATGGTGACAGGTTTATCTTATGCTCAAAGATAAGCTTTTTTTATGCTCAAAGTTTATCTTTGGAAAAGATACAGGCACTTAACATACAGGCACTCCTTTCACTTTGCTTTGTTGAGACCCCTGCTACAGTGTGAACCCAGCCCTAAGTGACTTGCCCCCATCCTTCTGAGAAATGAGGAAGGACCAAACTCAAGAGCAGTGACAGAGCCCCTGCTAAAAGCAGTGATGCTACTCGCAAAAGAACTGGCTGTACTTAATTTTTACTGTAAGGGAAACCAAGCAGTGTGCAGTTGAAGCCAAGGAAAGAGCAGTGAGCAATGAAGAGAAAACATAAGTTTTAGTACTTTCTAGATCTTCAAAACATAAAAGAGGCACAAGACAAAGCAAAGGATTAAATCTAATTAAAAAGTCTAAAAAGACCCAGCACAACCTTAGATGTCAAATGTGAATAGTGTCTGTCTAATCCTGGAGGTGCCTAAACCTGTGAGCATAGTTTTCCTTTATACATTCTTCAGAGCTCTGCTTTTTGGACCTTCCACTCTGAGCATTTACTCCAGATCAGTAACTGACAGCGCTACAGACACAAGGTGACTTTCCATCTCAGTCATGGAGGCCATTGGGTCAAGCCCTCACAACATATATAGGACCACTTCTTGATACCTGACAACTCAGGTATTTCAGGAGTTGCTTCTACTCACCCAGGAATTGAGTCATCTGAGTTAAATGATCTCTGCATGTTGAGGGAATTAAAGTCTCACAACCAGGTGTAACCTAACCACCAGGTCTGTGGAGCTGGTGGAGATATCTGATGAGATAACTCTGCCCCTTGCTCTTTTTCTATCCAGCCTGAAAGAAAGCTATACAGCTAGTTCATTATCAGGGATGAGCACTAGTTCCCCCAACTGCAGCTTCATTTTAAAAGCTCTCTGTCAGGCACTTTTCCTGATCATGAGAAGACTCTTGATCTCAAGTGCATGTAGGTACCTGCCTAATGCCCAGGCTCAGACTTTTGCACCTGTACCTCCTGTCCTTCAGGTGGTTTCATCACCGGTGCGTTTCTACAGCTGAGAGCTGAGTTGGAGAGGAACAGTCAATCCCGCATTTCAGTGTGAAGAGCTGAAAACAAGTCTCAAGCTAACTCTCAGAAGAGGTACCGGTGTTTCATGGATTATTTAGGGAGTGACATTCAAGTTTCACAGTTGTCGCGTTCCTATTGAGAGCTGAGAGAGGAGACAGTGTTAATATGCAGTGGAAATACGAACACAGGCACTGTGATGCAAGCCCAGAGTAAGGCTGTTTTCTACCAAAAATGATAGGAGACACAAGCCAGATTTATCATGACGTTAAATGAGATTTATCGTAGTAATCTAACAGCACGCTAATTTACCTGTCAGGCTTCCATATCAACCTAGTGTCCTGTTAGCCTGCACTGTTGGCAGGACCAGCATGTGACAGCATTGTTCTGTATTCATCCCTCTTTATAGTTCTTTTGATTTTACTCATTTCTGTCATACAGCCTTGTCCTGGTTTGAGTCAGAATAGCACTAATTCCGTTCAGTGATTTCACTTCCCAGCTCAGTCTCTGCTCAGTGGCTGCACTGTCTGAAGGTAACGGCACAGTTTTGCAGACAGTGTCTGCTCCTAGAGGTGGTAACGCTTGATGTTTGCAGTTACTACCAGGGACTGGTGTGCAGAAAGGCTCTTGCTCACCCTTGCTCCTCTGCAGACCAAGGTCACTGCTGAAACCTGTGTGCCATGGGGGGGGTGCAATAAAAGGCCACTCCTGTGGGGAGGAGCGGTGACTGCTGAACCCTGTGTGCCATGGGGGGGGTGCAGTAAGTCAGAGGCTGCACTTGCGGGGAAGAGTGGACAGGACAGGTGACCCTGAACTGACCAGCAAGGTGTTCCATCCCATAGACATCATATTCGGTACAAAGCTGAGGGATCACAAGAGTCAAGCTCTCTCTTGCCTCTTCTTCAATGGCTGGTGTCTTATAATGTCAGAGCATTTGACTTCCCAAGGTCATGGGATATGCGAGTAGTGAAATTTGTTTCTTTCAGGTTAACTTTTTCCTTTTCCTCTTCCCCTTTCTCTTCATTCAACTTTACAGATGAAGTGTTGCCCAATTTGCTGTACCAGAGGACAACCTTTACCACCCAGCTGTTTTTGCTGGATCTGACCACGACCTATAAGAGTCTAACAGGCCATGCGGAGTCCTTGTGCTCTGGACATGCAACCCGTATTACTCAATGCAATAAAACAGTAGTTCAATAAAACAGCCAAATACAGAGTGCTGTGACGTCAAATGAACCAGATTTGTTAAGTTGACACATGAAGAAGTGAAACTACCACTGTTAGCATCATTTTAGTTCATGCTAGGAATCTGACTTCAATTAAAATATTCAGAGCTCTCTACCGACATTGTTAAAGTCATCTGGCAACTACTTTTGAGCACCAGTGATATCAAATGTCTCTTCAAACTTGGTGCAATCGAGAAACAGTTAAAGGGGTTTTCATGATGCCATCACCTGTAAAAGATCTGTTTCTACAAATGATTTGGTCAGAATTTGGTGTGATTTTAAATACCTACTAAAACTGCCTTCCTGGAAGTCAAGGCTTTGGCTATATATGTGACTTCTGCTGCCACAGGGGGCTATTCATCATGTTTCAAAAGCTAAGGTACTGCTCATATATCCCTAAAGCCTTACCAGAAGTATTTTTCATTTCTGCAACTAGATGAAAAATTGCCATGTTTCATTCTCATGTGTCACAAACACAGGAGCTAATCGAGAGGTTCATGCTCTAGAGAAATGGAGAGCAAGACCCACACTACCTACTAAGATTTCTTTAATTGCACAGACCACCAAGCTCTGTGTACCATCCAGTTCTCACACACACAATGCGAAGTATCACAATACATCTTCTAGACAGTGCACAGAGGAAAGAGATGATCAATCTGACCTGCCTCATGTGGTGTAACCTAAAGATCCTGGTGTAACCATCAGGATTCAGAATTCAGAGTCCAGCTGTAATACCTCAGTAAAAATAAACAACCTCCATTTATCCGCGTGACATCATTTTAAAGATAAAAGAAGAGAAAAAGAGAAGGAAAGAAGAAAACAGACTTATTTACCTTCTTCATCCCTTCTGTCAACAATGAGTTTTGTCAATAGAATGTCTGACAATGAACAAGCACTAAGATACCTGTTATTGTGGCTGGATCCACAAGATATTCTGCTCCTGCAGAACCAGAGTAAATAGAGGCTGACTGCTGGGTGCTGAAAACTGGAAATGCTGTCAGAGGGAATGCAGCATCAGTCCTAGCTATATATTTGTCTATGTTGTGAGTGTGAATTCCTACACTGCCTGAACTCTTACCCTGGTGAGTAGGGTTCCATATGGAAGCTATGAACTGGAGAAATTAAGACCTGCAACATTTTACTATGCACTATTAATGAGGATCTTCATCTCTTACCCCAAGAACACACCTCTGTAAAGTAGGATGATTTGCATAAATGCAGTCACTACCATGAAACATTGTCAAAAAAGGGAGTGTAAACATATCACAGCATTTTTGCTTGCAGGAAGCTGAAATGAGTTAGTAAGGTGAACAGAAAGCAGCAAATGAGATTTTAATGAGTGATACATCTCCTGCTTCTAAGAGGAAATTCTGGTGTGAGAGAAGTAAAATCAATACCACCACGCAGGCAAGAAAACCAGAGCTCTCAGCTCTCTTGAGTGAAATCTCCACTGTCTCAGCAAACAAATAGTGTAAGAGAGCAGACAATACTGGCATGCAGACAGTTTAAGAGTAGAAGAGAAGTGTAAAACTTATCCTGCTCCAAACTCATCTTAAAAACAGATAACAGCCCGTGGGGAAACTGAAGTTAACCTGACTCTAAGAGAGCTCAAATGATGCAAGATTTTGGAAAATGATCCTTGACTTACTTGGTCAGCTTGGTAATACAATGTCTGAAATAAATTGCCCAGTTAAGAGAAGAAACAGAGAAGAGCTGGAAGAGGGGAACTGATTTAATGGAGAAGTAGATCATTGAGCTAGATTTGTGACGCATTAATTTATCTGTTTAAAATGTGAAAGTTTCTGGTGAGTCGAATGTGACAGCTTACAAAACAGGGTAGCTAGAAAACAGGGTAACTTAGAACATGACATGTTTCCCATCCCTAAACTTACAGAAAACAGTAAAGAGAAGATCATTTTTGTCCTCTGCTTATACAAACAATTTTTGAACATATAAAATAACTATACTATATAGAAAAACTTTGGAGCAAGAACAGCAGAAGCAAGAGTTTCAACAAAGTCAGTCACAACCAAAATTGCCATGTTGAATAAGGAACATTGCAGAATTATTGAAGAAATGGGCTTATTACATGACAACCGTTAGGCCTAAATAGCCCACCTGGACCATGTGCCTTGGTGACATAAAAATGTTGTCAAATCTGCGGCTTCAAGACTTCAGCAGACTTGAAGTTGATATAAATTTAGCACATCAAATTTCTGTCAGTCTGCATGGTTATCCCTGTTGATTTCTGGCACTATCTTAGCATTAAAAACTTCCTCCCATTGTTCAGTGGGCCAGAAAAACAGGTTTCTCTCATTTGACTTTCTAACCAGTTTCTAAATTTATTACTGTTTTTTTATAGTCCTCTTTCTCAGCGGCCATTCTGATTTTTCATGTGCTCCTGGCTAAGTGCCTTTAGCCCAAATATCATTCAATTGTTTTAAACCATTACAAATGTCTTTATACGTTTCTAAAACACAGGACTTCACCTGTCCTAGTCTGTAACCAGAGGCAAGGATTGCATTATTAGGTCCTAGTACTTTACTTTGCCCAGAGGATCTCTGTATACTCAAGTCTCAGGAGATGGAATATGCAGAAGTGTCTCACTTATATGAGCAAGACTGCACATCTGTCCACTTGGATGACAAGTGACCTGATCAGAGCAGTACCTCCAACTGCCTCCAGGACGTGGGATGTTTCAGTGTTTTTATATAACTGTCTGCTTTTTAGAAAAGCAGGAAAGGAAGAAGAAAGGGAGAAAGCAAAGAAAAGAGGAAAGGGGGAAAATGATATTTTTTAATACTTTTTTACTTACTACTGTCACAGATGAATATGTTTGACATGGTTTGGTTTAATGGCAATTCACGATTTATTGCCAGTATAAGCTAAATCGAAAGGTTGAGTTTTAGCAGCACTTAACGATTATCAAATTTAAGGACTAGCTAGTGATTTAGCAAATTAAAACAGCGACTTGATTACAGATTTGAGAATGACAAGATTCATGTTAACTTACTACAAGGTAACTTAAGTCAATGTGTATATATATGTGAAAATACAAAAGCATACAGACAAACAGAAATACTTGGATCCAGCAAAATATGCTGACTCTGATCAAATAAATGCATAAAGCAAAACACCTAAGTAGGTAGTGAGATGGGAGAAAGAGGCCAGCCTATAGTCAAAATTTCCCTCTTCAAGTTTAAAGTAAATATTCACAATGCTTCAACATTACTCAACAGGAGATGGTTCTACCCCCAGCCTTGTGTTGACCTCTCCAGCAGAAGATCCTGAGAGGTGTCCCACTTCAGGGCAGATGCTAGATGTGGCCCACTGCCATGAAGGAGAGCTCAAAGGGGTCTCATTTTGAACTGCTGTTTACAGGATCCGAGATAATTGTCTTTTGTCAGGTATTTTTCCATTTCTTGAGTGGTGTAACGTTTCAGTTTGCGCATATCCAGAACTGGCTGGCTCTTACTCTCCTAGCATTCCCCCCTTCAAGCCATGACCAAGTACAAGTATACCAGGCCTTAAGAAGGCCAATTGATAATCCAAGATGATAAGGGGGAAACTAGGAATCAGGTGGACCAAGGGAGTGCCTCAACACTCTCGTCCACTGCTGGAGATGATTATCCCCAGAGAACAGGGGAGGCAAGAGCCAGAAGTGTTAAGGTGGTGGGTGGCTTAACGTTCTGATACGCTACCTTTTGCAATCTGCATTTGCATTTGACTTTTCCAGTGTATTGTTGCATGACTCAAATAGGGGAGTCACAACTTTAATCAAATGGTTCATGAGTGGGGGGACTGTACCACCACAGTTACTTAGTGGAGAATAAAAGAATAAAAAATAAACCTAAATCCACTTAAGGACATCATTTAAGGACTAAGGACATCAATTTATGACAGCCAGCATACTTAACATTGTATATTCTATTTCTAGTTAAAACCGATAGCAAGATTTGGATCCTTCCCTGAAGTTCAGTCTGACAGAGCATTTCCCTTGCAGAACGGGGCATGCCTTCTAAGATACCTGAATGTATGAGATCCTGTCATTTAGGAATGTTGAGGCTCTTTTGTCTCTATCAGACTCTGGTCTGATGAAGACAAAATGCTTTACTTAAACTGATGAAGCTGGTATAGAGTATCTGGGTGATATTTAATAGCCTGTGAAATACAGGAGGTCAGTTTAGATGATCTCATGGTCCCTTCTGGCCTTAAACTAAACACTATCTGTTAAACAAGCCATTAAAATGTTGCCGTGTCTAGTAATCATTAAGCTAACTAGAGCTTTTATAAATGCCCCCTAATTTAAAGGGTACCCTTTACAGTATGCATACACCCTCCAATTAGATATTTTAATGATGTTCCTAATTGTGGCATAGTGGGGGTTTGTATAACCTAGAGTATAACAGTTGCTTGTTAATAAGGTATAGTATACTTCGGGCATCAGAGCTGCACTGAAAGCACAGTAATGTTTCTGTGTTATATTGTTCAAAGTTATATTGGTTTTTTCCTAACAAAAAAATTTTAGAAGGTAAGGGTTAATCACAAGAGCTAGTCTTTCACCCAGCATATTCTTAGCACAGCAATATAGGCTCAGGTCTGGCAGAGAGCCATTCATAGTTCCATGAGCCTAGTAGAACAGTGTGACTGCTGCGTGTGAAGGCAACTCGTTGTCTCAAGGTTGAGCTAAAGAGAAGAAAAGATAGGGAAGTTCAAGTGAGAGGATCCATTTGGGGGTTTCTGCAGTAAAGCCCATCCTAAACATGCTAAACTCCCGGCTTGTAGAAGGGATCCTGTATGCACATATCCTGCTTGGGTGTCAGGCAGCTGAGTTAAGTGGGTGTTGCCAGAGGCTTCATACTAAGCAGGGCAGCTCTCTAGCCCTGAGGCCACCTGATGTAGCCAGTCTCAGATCCATAAAACTAATCGCTCTTAACCTCCAAAGCTGAGGGGCTGCACCTCCCAGAGCAGCGTAATGCTTCCTGGTGCACACAAATCCAAATATTATGCCTAGGCATTATCTGGGTGAGCAGCAGCTGTTCCACGCCAAATACGCACCAAGAACTCTATTAAGAAACTAACTATAGCACAGACCTGTGTCCTCTGCTCTATTTTAAACATATACGTTTTTTAAACTTAGGTGTAACTTACATTAATGTTGGTCATTTGGTGGGTGCCTGGAGAAACTGGGAGGAAAGAGGAAGAATGGCTCAGAAACAAAGTACTTGCACAGCGGACACTAGGAAGTTGCTGAGACAATGCCATATCTCTAGGCTTTTGCATCACACATTTATGAATTTTGCCTTTACTGCCTTATATTTAAAGCTGGGGAACACAGCTTCTTTTGAAGAGAGTTTTCTTCCACCCAGATGAGAGTGATACCCAGCACTCTCCTGCAGGTTCTGAAGAAGCCTAATCTACCAGGGTTCCCGTCATGGTAAAATGAGTGCATGAGAAAGACAGACATGTTTTTAATCTCAGTATGTTAAACCTGTTTCTACAGAATACTTGCCTCAACTGCAAAAGGAGCATATCATAAGAAGTCTTTTTGATCATTGTGGGGCTCAGGACACAGGTGCTTGTGGGGCAGAAACTCAAATACCTGAACTCAGCCAACCTAAAGGTTCATTTGCATACCAAGGACTGTGCAGCTACAAATCAGGATTCTTCTCTGACAAGCCCACTGGCTGCTCGTGATGTGCTTGTAACTGATATCCTGGAACAAGGCACTCTTTGTCTTTTTCAGTGCCTGTTGTGTGTGTCTTGTGGTACAGTAAAGCTGCTAACCCAATTGCAACATGGTTTGGTCATGCAGCAATATTTGGTTAATGAGATATTTTCCTCGCTGAAGTAACCCTAAAAGTGAATCAAGCAGTACCAAGGTATAGACCCAGGCGTTTTGACTCCCAGTTGCCTATACTTTTAGATCATTAAAACAGTCCCTAATACCTACTGTTGTGCAGTAAACAGTCAAACAATTTGTTCCTAATGGTTTTACTGGATCTACTTTTTCTGTTTCCAAAATATCTGCAAAATCATGCAATATATAACAACTTAGGTTAGAATTCATTGCAACTAACTCTAACCACCAAAAATAATTTTTTAGTTCCTGTTAGTTATCTGATCAGTCTTTAGGATCAGCCTAGACGGCAACTCTAAACTGGGAGTTTCCTTTTCAGATAGATAAAGTTAGGTGAGATGAATTATCCTCTCCCTCCCCTGAATTTGTGAGCTATTTCTAGCCTTTGTAAGATACCATATGATTATTTGCCATATAGGACTCTATATGTCACCCTGTGTTCCAAAATACTATGTTTCCCATCCTTTTAAGGATCAGAAACTGGAAAAGTGTTCAGAGCAGTTTTTACTTTCCAAATTTTTTCAGGTTTACGTTAGAAATGAAATTTTATTTCACTATGCAATTGGTCTTTCTTTCTTATTTCAGAATAGCTGGCTTTCTTCATAACTATGGAATAAATGTGACTGAAGCCAAGTTATCAGGCATGCAACAGATACTGTACTCAGTTTTTCTGTTGTCACACTAACACTGTCTAAGTGGAGGCACATCCATGCACCAACCTTTTCGCAGAAGTTATAGCAAGATTTTGTCTGGTGTCTTCCTGATGAAATGACTGTAAATGAAGCTGTGTTTATGCCTTCAGCATGTGGACCTCTGAAACCATATGGGAAAAAATGTCATGTGTAGATTAAGCGCACTGGGCTTCTCTGCACACTAAGTCTGGGATTGCAGATTTCATTACTCAAGTCTTCAGAGCATGCCAGAGTGGTTGATAACTTTAGTGACAGTTCATGGGTGCTGAGGCCAATTTTGTAGCTGACGTAAATATGAAAATATGTCACGGTGTTCATAATAGCTTTTCTCTCAAATAGCAAATTCAGTATTTCCAACACCGTTTCTTCGTGCTGTTTGAGTTATTTGTCTCCTTATTCCAAGAGCTTAGAAAGGCTTGCAAATAACCACAGGGCAAGTTCCATTATAAATTTTAATCGAAATATTAGTTTCTGTGAAAATCTGCAGTACCAACTAATAGAAGTGTCATTACAGATACAAATATTCTGAAACATATTTCTGAAATCCTTCCTTTTTTTCTCTAGTAATAATAGCACTGGCTCATTAAATGGAGAGAATGCTTTATTGACATGCTCCTTAGTATTTATAACAAGATTTACAACCCATCATCATTAGAAGGTATCATCTCAAATTATACAAAAAAGCAGTTCTAATATTAAGTTTTATTATTAGTTATTTCAATGAAGAACAGTCCTTGAAAAAGACTAAACTACTATGCCATAGCTGATTCGCTGACTGTTTCCATGGATTAACTAAATAAATTGTTCTCCCTATAGCAATGTTTCATATTTTAATTCAGTTTTCATTATATATAAACCTGTGGCTACTGTCTTGTGGGAAAATAATCTATTCCTATCACTAGAACTGCATATCTTTAAAAAGAGGAAACTTCTGTATTCCGCTTTAAAATGTGTAAATAAGGAAGTCTCCTTTGTGTTTCAGTTTAAAGCTTTTCTGTTAAAAGAGGAGGTTTAAACTGAATGAAATTAAAGGAAAATTTAAAACAGCCAGGAATATCTAGCTGTACACTGAATTGTAATATAATATTTTAAAAGCTTGTATTCATTTCTGTGGAACTGAGAATTTATTGTTTGCCAACTGGACGATGGTAATATGGGCCTAGGTAGCATAAAAATAAACACCCTTTTTCTGTTTCCACTCTTAAAAAATTTATCTCAGCAGCTTAAATGTACTTCTTTTTGCCCTGGAAATGGTTTGTTGTTGAAATCCCTCAGTCAATAACAGAAATTCGCAGCTGCAGAGTGGGCTAAAACGCACCCTATGAAATGTGTTGTCCTGCAACTTCTTGTATCCATGCATATGTCACAAGTTTTGTGATGTCGTATTACTGGTAGTGCTGTGAAGCACAAGGGGGTTTTGAAACCTAATAAACATAGAAATAGGTTTTAAAGTCATAAGGAAACTGTTGCAAACATTTCCTCATAGAGATCGTGGAACCTGTTTTAAATTCTAGATGTGGTTTTAACATTAGTGTCTCTTGAGAAAGCAACCTGTCAAAATCAGCCTTAAAAATGTAGTTATGGTTGTTATATGCCAAGGTAAATAACAGGTTTGCTGGCTATATCATTTTGGAGAGCAAATTTTATTTGTTTGTTCAGTGAGAAGTCTCAGACTTTACATTATTTAGAGAATTCTTTCAAATGGAGATAACTCCAGCAACGTCGGTATGGTTGCAAGGATGTGCATAGAGCATGAGGAAATGTGGGGGCAAAGTCTTGCAGACAAGGTAGCAGTGAATGAACAAGGAAAGAAATAGTGATAACATGAAAGTCAAGAAAATGCCAAGCAATAGAAAGAACCCGAATGTGATCCAAAAGTTCTGCTTTTTCCTTTATAATGTCCTGTAGATAAAAGTGGTGGCATTTTTATCTGCAGCAGCAAATTTCAAATTAGAATATATATAAATGGTAGGTACTGGAAAATAGTTATTACCTTTTTAAGAAATGCCTTAAATATTAAAGGGAGAAATGTATATTGCCTGGAGAGGTAAATGTTCGTAAATACTTTATCATGCACTAAAACCAAACAGCATAGGAAAATAACATGGAAGAGTATTTCTTACTTTTGAGATGGAAGGGAACAGATTTCTTCCTTTATGAAAAATGTGGTATCCTCTTATCTCACAGGAGTACCCTAATGGCTCTCAGAGAGTGAGATGCCAGAGATGTTCTGCCCCATGGCACTCAGTTCTATTAGACAACATGGAAAACTCACTCCTGGAGTCTCTATTTTCTCAAATTCTTTCCCTGGACATGCAACTTGTTTTCGAAGGCAAGTATTCCCCAGATGTTACATTCCTGACAAAAAAAGATCCTTTAAAAAAAAAATCCAGAAGTTGATTTCTTTTAAAAAATTGCAAGTAGCTCTACCCTGTGTCTCAGCCACTGATCATTCCCACTGATCTGGGAAAAAATATACATACAAAAAAAATGTAAATGCAAAGTCCCCTGGAAGAAACATCAGAAAGGCAACAGGTCTTACCTACTAGGCATTTCAAACTAAACTTCTCATGTGAAAAATCAATCTTTGAGCAAATAACTGATGAGTAACTCAACATTAATCATGCTGCAAAGCTCTGTATGAATTCTCTTTCCAAAGGACAGAAGACTTACTTAGAAATGCTCTTTTAGCAAATCAGATTTTTGGAGCAGGCAGACAAAATTTTGAAGTTATGAAATCTACCCTCAGCTGACATCCTATTCAAACCAATATGGGGTGGTTTATCTAATCTCACCATTTCATGTGTATTTTAGATTGTAGTGACTGTGCGATTTGCTTTGACAAAAATACTGATGGCTTTGCCGTTAAGGTAGGACTTCTCAAAACTATGTGGAAATAAACTCAGAAGAGAAAGCGTTAACCCTCCTCTAACTCACAAACAGTTCAAGTACACAGTACAGAATAATTCTTCTGTGAAGCCTTTATTAAAGAGCAGCTGTCACAGGACACCGTATTTTGTACATTCAAAGGAAGATGTAAGGCATTGGAAGAGAGACCATCAGAGCGTACTGGAGAGCAGGCAGCCCCTCAGACAGCATAGTGGCTGCTAAGGTGAATTATTGCAAAACATCCCACTGAAAGTATTGCCCTAACATTGTGGGTAGTTCAACGGCTATTTTCAAGGAAGCAATTACCTCAAGATGGTATGTTAAGCTAAAGATTGTCCTGCAAGTCCCAGAGCTTGCAACGGGCCAGCAAAAGGCAATTTGCCTGCTCTCTGACACCTGGAGTATGTTTGTGTCTGATTTCATTCCAAGTAAAGACCATAGATATCATGATTGAATTTCATAAGAGAATACTCTGTGGTAAAATTGGAATGGTGGCTGAAAATGGAGAAGCAGTTTCCTCAAAAACCTCTGAGAAATAAGGTGCAGGCAGTAAGAAGCAAAAAACCCCACATTCTTCACTTAAAAGTTTGCAAGTGAAGAGGAGATACTTAAGAAAATCTAAAAAGGGACAAGAGAAAGGAAAGCAGAAGAAGGAGGGAAATGATAATAAAATGCTCAGCATGAGTGAAGGCCATGCACAGTGCTGTGTAGTTTGTGGGGGTTACTTGACTTTGCTTTCGTGTTAAAAACTTGTGTTGTGAAGGATATGTCAATAATCAGCGCTGCCAGCTGCCTCACACTGAGAAGCTGAATGAAGTTCAGTTTCTTATCAGTGAGTTGCACCAAAATTCAGTGTTGCCTTTTTGTTTGTCATTTATCTTCACCATCAAATGCCAGTTCAGAACCGTTACGGTCATCTGCTTGGTCAGTCACCGCAGCCTATCGTTCCTATGATAGAGCATCTGCCAAGAACAGAAGAAAGGGTTCACTTTGGTCCTACTCTGGTTTTAAGCACACCAACAAACTCTTGATAAACAAGCTCATTAGGAACCTGCCTGCCCACCAGGGAAATTTTCCACCTGAATTTAATAAAAATATGCAATTCAGTTCAGAATTTTGTATTTCATATTTTAATTTAGGGTGTTTTTCTTTCCCTTTTAATGGATGAAATCCAAGTTATAATCTTAAAACAGAGGTGGCTCTACAATTTTGAAGAGTCTTAGAAGCACAATACATATTTTTTTTTGTTGTTGTTAAAAGTGTTCTGGACAATATGAAGAAATGTGGGTGGTGCTCTTAGGAAAAAACTAGTAAGGCTCAAATTTCACAGATCTTGAATATACGCTTTGTAAAATAAAAATAAATTTTATTTCTGTGAGTGTGAATTAAGCTTCCAATAATAGCATTCTCCAGGGTAACTGCTTTACTATAATATATAT
>NW_010389617.1:0-340 GCF_000710305.1 Buceros rhinoceros silvestris
CCAGAGCCCAGTGTGGTGGCACCTGCGTGGCAAACTCCCGGGTGGCCCCTGCCCCGTGGCCCAGTTCAGTGCCCGTGGTGGTCTTGGGTCACATCCCACTCCGGGGGGTGTCACCTGCCCACGGCATGGGCCAGCACCAGGGCAGTGACACACAGCGTGTGGCATGGGGTGAAGGACACGTGGCACGGGGTGAAGGATGCGTGGCACATGGCACAGTGTCACACCGCATGTGGCACAGGCGGAAGGACATGTGGCACGGGGTGAAGGACATGTGGCAGGGGGGGAAGGACGCGTGGCACGTGGCCCAGTGTCCCACCGCCCGTGGCACAGGCCGTGGACG
>NW_010389617.1:926-1282 GCF_000710305.1 Buceros rhinoceros silvestris
CCTGTGGCACACAGCACATGGCACGTGGCACACGGCACATGGCACAGTGTATGGCATGCAGCACGGGGCATGTGGCACACGGTACACAGTACATGACATGTCACACAGGACGGTATGGCACACAGCACACGGCACGTGGCACATGGTACGTGGCGCATAACACATGGCACGTGGCACATGGCAAATGCCACATAGTACAGGGGACACAGCACACGGAACGTGACACACGGCACATGGCACACATCCCGTGGCACCAGGGGCACGTCTCCCATCTCTCATGACACCGGTGGCACAGGTGACGTGCCCTGTGTTCAGGACCGCGGCACAGCGGGGTGGCTGCTGTGGCACTGCTGGAA
>NW_010389618.1:0-256 GCF_000710305.1 Buceros rhinoceros silvestris
CCTGCCTGCCCGGCGCCGCGGGCACTGCCGCTGCCCGGGGGACTCCTGTCAGACCACTCAGGGCCCGCGGAAGTCATTAGTAATTAATTTGGTTTCTAATCCTCTAATCCAGCTGCTCCTTGATGTGATAAGCGAAAAGTCTGCTCCGGCCACATGGTCCTTGTTCTCTGCGCTGGCAAGGTCGGGTGCCACCCCGCACTCTTTTCATCGGGGCCCCAAGCCCAGAGCCAGAATGCCACAGTGCCCTGTCCCAGGC
>NW_010389618.1:425-1060 GCF_000710305.1 Buceros rhinoceros silvestris
CATGCTGTGCCATGCCATGCTGTGCTGTGCCTTGCTGTGCCATGCCTTGCGGTGCTGTGCCATGCCATCCTGTGCCGTGCCATCCTGTGCTGTGCCATCCTGTGCCATGTCATCCTGTGCCCAGGCGCTGGAGCAGGGGCAGGGGACAACACTGGCCTCATCCCGCTGGGTGTTGGCACAGGACTAGAGGTGTCAGACCCCGATCCCAGTCCAGAGTGAAGGGGCTGATGGGACCACGTGCCCTCCGGCTCGTTCTTGGCTGGGTCTGTAATGGAGCAGCACAATTCCCACCTTTGTCTCGGGGCAGAGCTCGGGACACCCCCCATGCCTCAGTTCACGAGGAGAGGAGCCGTCTCCATCCCATGGTCCCACTGTCCCCCTCGGGGTGGGCAGAGCCCCTGGCTAGCCACGCTTTGGTGGCCGTGGCTGTGAGACCTCCTTGCCTGCGGCACAGCCATGGCTGCGCTCCACCCTCCAGCACACCCAGTGCCCCGGGCCCTGGTTCAGAGAAGGGTAACGAAGCTGGTGAAGGGTTTGGAGAACTTGTCCTATGAGGAGCAGCTGAGGGAGCTGGGACTGTTTAGTCTGGAGAAGAGGAGGCTCAGGGGGGACCTTACTGCTTTCTACAACTGCCT
>NW_010389618.1:1470-2645 GCF_000710305.1 Buceros rhinoceros silvestris
GATATCAGGAAAAATTTCTTTACAGAGAGGGTTATTAAGCATTGGAACAGGCTGCCCAGGGAGGTGGTGGAGTCCCCATCCCTGGAGGGGTTTAAAAACTGTGAGGATGTGGTGCTGAGGGACACGGTTTAGGGACCCTGGCAGTGCAGGGTGAACGGTTGGACTTGATGATCTTAAAGGTCTCTTCCAACCAGATGATTCTGTGGTTTATGATTCTATGATCCTCCACCGAAGCAGCTCAGCGAAGGTGGAGCTGTGCGCCTGGTCCAGTCCTGCCAGCATTGCGGGCACAGGGCCACGTGCCACCCACAGGGACACCAGCCATAAGCCGACCGATGGAGCAGTCAGCAGCGGGGCTGCGGCACACAGCGGAATGAGGGAACATCGCAGATGAGAGGCCAAATCCTTCCTTAAATCCCACATTAATCTCTAAGAACAGCGATGTCAAAAATCTTAGCAGCAAAATTAAATTTTGTAGCTATATTTCAGCTGAGCAAAATCAATATTAATTACCGTGAAAGAGGCATTGCTGCGGGAGGGCCTGACCCAGTATTTACCCACCGCAGTAAAACTCCAGCTTGGTAACTTGCTTATATAAAATAATGGCACATGTTTTTGTGGCAAACTGCCTCCAGTCTGGCGGGGTGTCGGGGCTGAATACAGATGTCGCTGGGATGGTAAACCCACCCCCGCAGAGGGAGGCACTGGGGAGGCAGCGTGTGGTGTCGAGCCAGGATGGTGAGGAGAAGGTGCTGTGGTCCCTGGGGAGGGCTCTGTGGTGGGCTCTGGTCGAGCATCGCTTCCCTGCAGCTCCCGTGGCAGGGACGTGTGCCCTCTGGGCTGGGCTCTGCTCCACAGGGATTTATTTTCAGCCGGAGTAAAGCTCATGTCAGAGGGTTAAATCCTGTGCTTAAACATATTTTCCTTTCAGTTACATTAATAATGAGTCCAGAGAGCCAAGAAAACCCGAATGGTACTTCTTGTGTCCATCACCCCCCTGGGCAGGCTATTGCCTGCCTTCAGGAATCCCATTTCACTCGTCCTGCTTTGGTCAGCTGTAACCAGGGACAAGCTGGAGCATGGTCAGCAGCAGAGCCTGGCTGCCTGCCCTGCCTGCCCTGCCTGCCCTGCCTGCCCTGCCCGGCCTGCCCTACCTGCCCTGCCGCCCCCTCCTG
>NW_010389618.1:2877-4424 GCF_000710305.1 Buceros rhinoceros silvestris
TCCTGCCTGTCCTGCCCTGCCCTGCCCTGCCTGTCCTGCCCTGCCTGCCCTACCTGCCCTGCCTGTCCTGCCTGTCCTGCCCTACCTGCCCTGCCTGTCCTGCCTGCCCTACCTGCCCTACCTGCCCTACCTGTCCTGCCCTACCTGCCCTGCCCTGCCCTGCCCTGCCCTGCTGGGACTAGTGCCCCCCGTGTCCCCTCTTGCCCAAAGGGCTTTGCTGGGGGTATGTGTGGGCAGGGCTCTGGGCTCTGCCCCGTGCCCAGTGGACCCCACCAGTGCTGCCCGTGCAGGGGCTGCACTGAGCTGCAAACGGGCTGTGGGGAGGTGGGACACACTGAGGGAAGGGTTTGAATGGCTCCTATCCAGTGCGGGATTTGGGAGGGGGGGGAGATCGTTGCAATTTAGTCATGAAAATCTGACCCTCTCACAAGGGAAAAGCAGCCCAACACCAGGCACTGTTCAGATTTGGCTGGTCAGAGTGCCAGACTGAGATTTTGCCAAGAAAGGTTGGACCAGATGATCCTCAAGGCCCCTCCCAACCTGGGATACCATCGTTCTATGATGCCGTGACCCCCGCTGTGCAGGTGAGGATTTCTCTGGGCAGGTCACTGCGAAGAGGTGCCCACCCCAAATCCCGACACCGGGCAAAGATGGGGCTGCATGTGGTCTGTGTGTCCCCACGGACACGGCTGGAAAACGGGCAGGGGCAGAGTGGGACATGCCTTTGGCTGGAGCAGGGGCACATCTGGCAGGGCTGGGACACACCTGGCCAGCGCTGGGACCTGTCTGGTGCACGGGCAGCGTGTGCAGGAGCAGGCCTGGGCAGGGGTGTCCCCAGCTGCCCCCACGCCACGGCGCTGGGTCCAGGCTGGCCCACAGCTGTGCTCGCCAGCACTGGGACACGGCTGGTCTGGGCACAGGGCACCCTGGTGGCCCGTCGCAGGCAGTTAGTGTCACATCAGGAGGTGATCCAGAACAGGGACTTTGAAGGCAAAGGAATTAAAAAGGGAGGGGAGTGTTAATTAGAGAAAGAAGTCAGAGCCCGTAATCAGGCGGGTGAGCGCCTGCCTGCTGCGGGGAATTCTCTGTATGTCAAACGACATCAATCAAAATTCCACTTCTTGTAAAACTGGCTCTGTCGCTGTACCCAGGGCTGTGCCACCCCTCGGGCAGGGCAGGCCCCCCAGCTGCAGTCCCACGGGCACCCCTCGGTGCAGGGGAGCAGGGACATGGCCAGCCTGTCCCGTGCCCCGTGCAGAGCTGGCACCGACAGCGTGCTCCAGGCTCCTGCACTGGGCTGGGTGGCCATGTCGTGGGGAGGTTCCCGCTGTGCCCTGCCCTGCTCCGAGAGCCAGGAATGGGATGGCTTCCTCGGGTGCCATGCCTGGCCCCTATGCCTGTCTCCAGGCTAACAGGTAACATTAATTGCTGGAAGTCTTTTTAATTGTCAGAAATACAAAGGGAGTGAGGTTCCCAGTGTGCTGGAGGAGGTGGTGCCCCATGAGCAAGAGGCTGGTAAATGGGTCCCTTTGGTCCTGCCTCCACCT
>NW_010389618.1:4500-7116 GCF_000710305.1 Buceros rhinoceros silvestris
GAGGCTGGGAAAGGGTGCCCTTTGGTCCTGCAGCCACCTGTAGCATCTGCAGCCCCAGGGGCCCTCGGCAGCCTGGGCAGGCAGCCCAGCAGACCCAGTGATGCCAGTCCCAGGAGAGGGGGTGCGGGCTGGGAGCAGCAGGTCCCAGCAGAGCCTGGTCTGACAGCCAGAGCCCAGCAGCAGTGCTGGGGCACGGGAGAAGACCCCTGATGCCGGTGAGGATGAAAGCCTGTCCTTGGCCACATTGGTGCGGCCACATGCCGCTGTCCTGCGCACAGGCTGCGGTGACGCACCTCCATCCGTGCTGGGCTGGGCCCCGCTGACATCTGTAGGGTTCCTATAGAAACATATTTCATGCACCAATTGTTTAGCAGGGTGGAGGTAAAGCGGCTCATACTCCTCATTTCTCCAGGAGAGCAGCTTTCCTGGAGACGGAGCAGCTGGAGTGGGAAGAGGAGCACAGCCATGCTGAGCCCCCAGGATGGCTGGAGCTGAGCCGTGCTGGATGCACAGACACAGCGGGAGCGATGGGAGGCCGGGCAGCCTCCTGGGGGGGCCGGGGAAGCACCCGTCCTCCTGTCCGGTGGCACGGGACCACGCTGCGGGCAGCTGGGCTGCCTATCTCCTGGGGTCTCCCTGCTGCCTCCTCTGCACTTGGCCCAAGGGCTTGGGTGCAATCCCGTCATGAAGGGCCGGGCTGCCCCGGGGTCCCTGCCCCGCATCCTCACGCGCAGGGTGTTCTCACTGCGCCAGCAGCTGAGCTAAACACTTTGGGCTCTATTTATTACCAAAAAATTATGCAACTGGGTCGTGTTCTTGCTATTTTTTATGCATGAGCCAAGCAGCAAATTCCATTATTTAAAAAAACTGTTTTAGCTAGTGATGCACTAGACCACGCAAGTAAATGCCCAAAATAATTCCAGCTGACACCTTTATGAAGGCAGAGTGAAGTGTAAAGACTACACGAGCCTTTCATTTGTAATCTCACGTCCCTCCTAACGGCTGCTGCGAGCTGTGCTTTCATCTGGCTCTTTCATCCCCTGGGCTGGCGGTGCCCGTGTCCCGTGGGGGGCTGCAGCCCCTGGCCTCGCTGGGGAGGAGGACAGCCCTGGAGACCCTGCGGTGACAGCTGACAACATCTGCAAACATCTGCAAACAGAGGCCAGGCAAAGACGCCAGCTGGGAAGATCACAAATCATGCAAAGCAATAGGAAGAGGCTGAGCCCCAGCGGGAGCCCGGGGGAAGCTTCCGGGGGAAGCTTCCGGGGGTTCTCTACAGCCCCTTGTGTGCCCCTCACCCGCCCCGGGGTGCACGGGGGCACCCTGGGACTCTCCCCAGCTGGGCAGGGGCAGCGGGGGCCAGCCTGCTGTCCACAGCCCCCTCGGAGACAGCGCGAAGGGAAGGTGCTGCTGGCCTCAGCACCCAGCGAGGGACGGGTAGGGACGTGGGTGCTTCGTCCCATTCCTGCCCATCACCTTCTCTCTGCTTACGTCCTAACGGTTCCTAAGGTGGCTGGTGGCCGGCGCTTTGTCTCGCTGAAGGCTGGCTTCACCGGTGCCTTGCTCCGAGAGTTAATCACACCAACCTGTTTATTTCCAGATAAATTCCACCCTTCAGCCTGACCTTGCTACCTTAATGAACAGGGTGCTGAGATTTTTCTTACCATAAAAAATTTTGGTTGACCCCGGAAGTGAAAGATGACAAACAAACCGAGATATCAATAACCTGGCCTCTGGAAAAAAACCCCAAACAAACATTGGAGGTAACTTATCAATTAGCCTTTTTCTCACCAATAAATCACGGTGCTGCGGCGTGTGACCCTGGCTAGGCTGACATTTCTATAAGCCATTTGGCACCGTTCACGTATTAAATGGCTTCCAGTCACCCTAAATTTGGAGATTTTAATCTCCTATATTAAGTCAGTGGTTCTTAGTTATTCCGTGATTTTATTTTTATTGGCTTTGTAAATCAGAGTTATCCATGTCAGTGGCTGTGGTCAGGGAGAGGAGCGTTTGTCTGTGAAATTGGGTTGACACAGCCCATTGACTCACTGATAACAGGTGATTTGCGGGGCTGGCTGGACACGCCAGTGACACTGGGCAGGTCGTAATATAACAGTAAAGAACTTTCACCACAGGAAAAACAGCCGCAGCTGCGGTGCACCCAAATGCAGGGGACAGGGTGGGGAAGGGGCATCCTTGCTCTGCTGCACTGGTGCCAAGCCCCGGGGATGGGCACCGGACCCCTCAGGGGCACGGCATGGGCGCAGGGTGGCTAAAGGAGGAACAACGCTGCTCACGTCAGTGCCTGGACTCCGGTCTGTGCCGCTGCCCGGTGGACACGGCTGCGTGCTGCCCCTGCTGCCGGGCTGCCCTGAGCCCTGCGCCCTGCACCCAGCGCCTGGGAATGTCCTGGATGCAGCAAGGGGAACTCCCAGACAGTGAACATGTACCATTTTTAAGAGTAATTGTGATTATTTCACTGGCTTCAGGCTAAACATTGATTCCTGCAGAGCTGCGGGCACCCCCGGGGAAGCAACGCGTAATTAATACTTTTGCCAGGCCGTGCTGTGCTCCAGAAGCCACTTGGCCTCAGCCAGCAGACACGGTGCCCTG
>NW_010389618.1:7283-7505 GCF_000710305.1 Buceros rhinoceros silvestris
CGCTTCGTCCCGCAGCTGCACCCCCGGAGCCGCACTGGCCTCCCCAGTGCGAGGGCAGGGCTGGGATGTGGAGGGGACAGCGGGTGGGGGGCACCACCTGCACCGTGGGTGCTGTGGGTGCCAGCCTGGCCGAGGAGCAGCTGTGCGGTGGCTGGCACCGCGGCACGGCTCCACCAGCCCTGTGCTTCCCCGCAGCGCGGCTCGCCAATCCTCGCGGAGCAG
>NW_010389618.1:7692-7976 GCF_000710305.1 Buceros rhinoceros silvestris
GTCACCGAGGGCTGCCGTGAGATTTACGCACAGGGCTGAGGAGAACCAGCTCAACTCTTCATGCTGTTGGAACGTGCTCCGCAGGGTGCTCTGCGGATCAGGAGGGATGGAGCCAGGAGCCGGGAGTGGCTCCGAAGAGGCTGCCACCTCCTCCTGCAGGTCCAGGTCCGCGCCTTGTCTGTCACATTTGCTTATCCCTGTGCAGGTGCTGGGGATGCCCTGGTGCAGCTGGAGCGCTGCTGCGGGCTCTGCGCTGGGTGAAGCACCTTGTAGCTGCTGGTGCA
>NW_010389618.1:8127-9678 GCF_000710305.1 Buceros rhinoceros silvestris
TGTGAAGCACATCGGCGGGTGTTTAGGAGTAGCAATTCCTGGCAGAGCTGAATAATGTCATCAGCTGCGGAACACGTGTCAGATGACCTTTCCCTGCACTCCCCACAAAATCCCATTAATCAGAGGAGCAGAACAGAGCTAAGAACTCTTTAACAAAATTATTGTAATCTCTGGGTTTCTCATTTATCATGCCGCAGCTCAGCAGGCTCCAAACTGCCTGTGAGGATCCCCCAGCCTTTGCTTTCAAACACGCCTCCTCTTCCTGCTTCTGCCCATCAGCTCTGCAGGCTGGGGGCTCCTTTGCCTCTTAGAGCTCTGCAAATTCCCACTTCCTGGGCCTGCAGATTTGCTCATCCTTAGTGGGCACCTCATGGCACCTTCCCAAATCACTGGCAGAGCAGCCAGAGCCAGTGGGGCTGCGAGCTGGCAGGAGAGGTGACACTGCTGTGTGTCACCGCAGCAGCAGAGAAGCCAGGAGGGGAGCGGAGGCATCGCAGCACCCTTGTCTTGCTGGGGGATGGGTCACCCCCTCACGTAGCAAGTGCCACGTGCGGGGACGTCCGCTCTGCTCCAGGGGGATGCTGCCTGTGGGACTGTGGTGCTGCGGCTGCCTGGGCTGCGGGACCCCCAGTCTTGCTGGTGGCTGCGGGGCTCCAGCTCAAGCACTTTGCTGGTGGCTCGTGGCAGGGCCTGCTGAGCTCCTCCGTGGCGGGTGATTCGAGCTGACTGGCGTCTGTGATCCAGAGCCACCTCTGAATATTCTCGTTTAATCAGGCTGTCCTCTGGGGAAGGGGCTTGTCAAAGTTAGTATTTTTGCTGCAAGATGAAAGAAAAAATATGTAAATGAGAGTCAGAGAGAGAGAGATGGAGCAGATTTACAGCTGTGATCAGCTGCCTGGCATGGAAATTCCCGGGAAGGCTTTTGCCAGAAGCACGCTCAGACAAGTGGCTGTTAACCCCAGGGTCTGTGAACCTGTAAGCATCTCCTGCTCCTCCCAGGGGGAGGTGAGCCTCAGCCAGCCCTTGTCTCTGGGAAAACACGAGTGCTGCTGCTGGCACTGGATGTCTTGGGAGCAGCAAAGCACGAGCAGTTCACGGCGCACATGGCAGTTCCACCGTCACCCCATGTTCCCATTGAGCCCTGGCCCGGTGCCGTGCTGCCAGTGCAGGGCCGTCCCGGGGACACTCGTCCCTCACTGGCTGTGTGAGCATCCTCAGCTGCAGCTCCGGCAGGCGCCCGTTTAACATGCAGGAGCCTGTGCCTGCTGCATGGCTCAGATGCGCGGCACAAATCTGCCACCTTTGATTTGAGGAGCCGGAACTTGTCCCGGCGTTTCTACCGAGGGTGCGCTGCCACGCACGGGATCTGGGCTGCGGGCTGATGCCGTGCTCCCAAACTGACAAGGAAAGGAGATCAGCTGAGGCAGCCGTTTGCCTTTTCAAAGCTTTGCAGGCAGCAAAGCACAGGTCAAATGCAGACAGGGATGATTCCGGTGCTGGGTGGTGGTGGGTGATGGGTGATGCGCAGGCAGGGGGGGGGGGGCGTCTGTC
>NW_010389618.1:9825-10487 GCF_000710305.1 Buceros rhinoceros silvestris
GCCGTGTCCTGTGCGGACCCTGCCTCTCCTCCCACAGGCAGGGGATGTTTCCAGCCCCGCAGCAACTCCACTCAAGCCCCCAGCATGGCACAGCTGCTGCCCTGGCAAGGAACCCAAACGTCCCATCCTGGTCAGAGATCTTCCTTGGGTGTTGGTACTCACAAATCAGGACAAAGTCCAGTTTTCAGCTATCTTATGGACGGACCAGCTGCAGATAAAGCAAGTTCTGAGGCTGCAGAAGGGTCCCAGTGGGACCCAGTGGGATAACGTGAACATGTCGGTGTCTCATAGAAGAGAAAATGCTGCAGGAAAGCTGAAACAAAACAGCGAGGGAGAGCCCTGATGAAAGATGGCATTTATATTTCAAATCATCTCCAGTTTCTTCACTGAGAGTTTCATCCGTGCTGACACTTCCCTTCAGAACACCTCAGTGTCAGGGCTGGCGGTGGGTATTTGGCCGCAGGGGTCTCAACCAGCTCCGGTGTCAGTGCCAGCCAAGGCTGTCAGCGGGCTTCACCCAAAGGGAGGGGGCTATGTCCTGCCCCGCTCCTGCCAGCCTGGCCAGGCAGCTCCCACCCCTGGGTTCACTGGAGTGGAGCCCCCCGAGAGCAGTCTCTGGGGACAGGGCTCTGCTGCCAGTTTGCCCAGCTCCAGGCTGCGGG
>NW_010389618.1:10569-15663 GCF_000710305.1 Buceros rhinoceros silvestris
TTCATCTCGGGCACCGGGGCGCTCGGCGGGCACATGGCTGCAGCAGCCCCTGCTCCCCCAGCTGCCTTGCTGGCCAGGGCAGAGCTCCTTCCCAGGTAGGACTCTGCTCCTTTGGCTGTGACTGCAGGATCCCAGAGCTGCTAATTACCAGCTCCAGCCCGGCTCTGCCTTTTAATCCACGCAACATCTTGAAGAATTAATTTTCAGCTGTAGAGCAGCATTCAGAAACATCCCCCCGGCATCTCCCTTTTCAGTAAGTCCCAGCTTGCCATGTCTGCGCTTAATTAGTGAGTTAAATACTCCAGAGTTCAGACTGGCTTGTTGTAACTCAAGTCCTCTCATGCTGCAGCGTCCCTGCAGACTTCCCGAGCACAGAGGACAGCACTGGACTTGTGGCAGGGCTGAGCTGAAAGCTGGGGATCTGAGGGTGGGACGGAGGCTCTCACCCAGGACAGCACTGAATCCTTGCCCAGGACAGTGTGGATGTCTTTGTCCATGACAGCAGGGACACCCCTCACCCAGGGCAGCAAGGACACCCCTTGCCCCATGCCCCGTCACACTGCAGGGCTGGCGGAAGAGCTGAAAGCGAAGGGCAGGTAACTCACTGACTCAACTCCAGCAATTTTCGAAGGCATCTATCACAGCAGAGCAGTCTGAACTCTGGCCCCAGTGAAGGCCACTTCTTCATGAGTGATCACGCGGTCTAAGTACAGCACATTAATAATGCACGTATTGATCGGCTCCGATGCTGCGCCCCGCGCGCGCTCAAATCGATAATCCTGCTTAAGCACATGTACCACAAAACTTTCAGGAAATACCACCCCTACACGTTAGCACAACGCTAGGCTGTCACCACCCAAATTTATTAACTGACAACGCTCCCATCACACCCACCTCCAGCCCTGGCCCTTCCTGCTCAGGCAATGACCCCCCCTTGTGCCCCCACTGCCAGCGCCAGCCCCTGCACCAGCTCTTCGTCAGCAGAACACTGCCTCCGAGCCTGGCCTTGTCCCCAGTTCGGGGGGACGGGCACCAGGGATGCCAGACACCGGGTCTGGAGGTGAGAGAGGAGCAGTGAGCAGTGGCAGTGGGCACTAGTCTGCAGGTACAAGGCGTGTGACACGCGTAAACACCGCTGGAAACAGCTGCGCTGTCAGGAGCAGCAGATGAGATTAACTCCGTGGACCACACAGTTCAACCGGTTATTTCAGGGCTGTTAAACACTGTTTTACATATTTATTAAACCAAAGGCAGCTTCTTCCTACGGCAGCGTATTGGCGATGGCTCTGCCTGACAAGAGCCGTCGCCTGTGTCACCCTGTGCCCAGGCTGCTCGAGCCAGGCAGCAGCAGCAGCCAGGTGCGGTGGCTGAGGGGGAGATTTGGGAAAGAGCCATCGCGATGATCCCGGCACCAGGGTGCTGTGTTCTGCATGCCCGACATGGCACCTCTGATTGATGAGTCCCACACTTCACTCCAATCTGTTCCAAGTCAGGCAATGGCAATCATTTTTTCCGAGCCTTGTCATATATAAAAGCAATTGAGTCAGCAGGCACCAGTCGTCTGGCACAAGAAGAGATTATATTTTTACAAGGTTTTGCACAAGGTCTATAAAAATTCGTTCTCTCTTTAAAAAATAAATACAGATATGTCAACGCCTCTCTGAAAAAAAGCAGAAAAAAATAAACTTGCAAATTGAAACATTATGTCTGCAAAAGATGTGCTTAAAGAGCCTTTTTTATTGCTCGTATTAAACGACAGGGATTTTGTGCATAAACTGTGTTTCAGGCCAATGCCTTTGGAAAACTGGGAATTTCCCTGCTGGTCCTAGTCCTGGATTGTGGGAACGCTGCTGTTGCTGTGTGCTTTCTCCCGCGAGGGGAGCAGGGCCCTTCCCCTGCCCCGGGTGCTCCACAGCAAGCGCCGGGGCTCTGCTGAGGTCCCCCCATCGCTCCAGGCAGCAGGATCAGTGATGCTGGGGGAGCTGCAAAGCTGCTGGTGCCACCCCCCCATCCCACCCCCTCCAGTTTGGTGGCAATGGCCAGTGAGGTGAGGACAGCCAGAGGCAGAGCTGGGGTTGGCACCTTGGTGCAGGGAGTCCCCTCAGCCCCTCGCAGAGGCACCGGTTGGGATTCCCGCTGGTGATGGGAGTAACAGCCAAGCCAGAGAGCATCCCTGCTTGGCTCGCTCTGCACCCAGCAGCACCCAGCAGCACCCAGCAGCACTCCAGAGGAGACCCCGGCGCAGCTCTGCTCTCCCTGTCCCGCTGGGGCTGGTGGCTGCCGGCATCGGTTCATTACTGCTGGTTGCGCAGCGGTTGTTGGAGCTGTAAGAAATCCCAACATGAATCTGCAGCGATGGATTTTTATTTGACAGAAGCCGACCCCTCGGGATTGCTGTTCATTACGTGTTCGAGAAGGAGCTACTGTAGTTATAGCAAATCTTTTTATAATGATCTTTCATTGTAGATGTAGAGTATTAATTATCAGAGGGTATTAAAGAACGCATTAGCCCTCTGACCCCGGGAGATGCACATGGCCCTTTCAAGTGTCTCCTGCAGATCTATGGGGGCTGTGGGCAGTTCATCAGGGCAGGGATGGGTTCTGCAGGTAATGGGCACTGGCACCTCACATTTGTGGAGCTGAGCATCCGTGTTGGGGACCATCGTGGCCAGCAGCCCCTCGCCCTGCACAGGACGACCCGCAGTTGAGGAGCTTGCCCCAGGACAGAACATCTTGGGTGTTGCAAAGCCCTGGAGCTGGGCAGCACAGCAGCAGAGCCCCCCATTCCTGGCAACTCCCCTGGAGCAGCCTGTGCCCAGCACCCTTTGGGATCACCCAGGTGCTCTGCCCACCACATCTGAGCCCAGGGACCCTCCCTGCACACTCGCCATGGGGAGCAGGTGATGGGCACCATGGGGCTGGGACCGCTCTGGCTGTGGGGATCAGCCCTGTGTGTCCCTTGGCCCCCAGCTGTGCCCAGCACAAAGCTCCAGTGATGCTCTGCACGCCTCCCACCTGGGAATGCTCATCCTGTGCTTGAAATGCATGTTAAAAATTTGTCTTCACCTTCATTAATGCTGGAATTTATTGCAGGAGGGAGAATTTCTTTATTTTCGAAACCCTATAGGTGGAACACAAGCAAATTGTGGCTTTTACTAGCATATAAACTGGGAAAAACCTTTGAGATACATCCACATTACACTAAACTGCATCCATAATTCATACCTAAAGGAGAAATTTTTAGCTCCCTTGGAGGTTTGCTGGTATCTATTATTGATAGGACCATGTTAGGCAACAATAGGCTCCCTCTTATTCACACGCCATTTGCCGGCGGAGTCAGGCTGCAGCACCTCCGCTCAGCAGCGTGAGCTCTCAATTAAATTTTTGCAAGGATTTGAAAGGGATTTAGTTAAGAAGCTGGAGTGATGTGGAGTGAATGAGTTGGGAGAGTATTTCTACAGGGATTCCTGCTCTCCATGCTTAATCAATAGATCAGGAATGTGAAAGACACTCGGAACAATTAGTTTCTATTCAGATGTCTGAGAGCAGCATTTGCTCAGCAAAACTCTGCGGATACAAGCACCTCCTGAAGTGGGAATGTCGTAATCCATTAATCGCAGTGACCGGTGGGGCGGGTGGCCGGCAGCAGAGCGGAGAGGCTCAGCCCGCAATCGCCAAGCGTTTAACTGCTCATAACGCAGCGGGCTCAGCATCCCACCCTGCCCGTCATTACCACCGGGACTGCACCATTTGCAGCCTCTTTGGAGCCAGCTGGACGAGGACCAAGTGCTGCAGGGAGCAACTGTCCCCTGTGTGCCCGGGTTTCGGGCTGACGGGGCAGACTGGATGTTGGCGTCTCCCACCCGGGAGATCCTGGGTCAGCATCCAGACCCGGGAGTGCTGGGGAGCTGCTGAGAGCCCATGGCCGTCCTCAGCCCCTGCATGTGGCATTGTCCCATGGGGTGAGGATGCACCAGCCCTGTACCCCTTGAGGGCTCCAAAAATGCTGGGGAGGGATCGTGCTGACTCCAAGCCAGTAGCACTGGCACTGCCAATCCCAACCCCTCTGTTCCTCCTCTCCCAAATGCAAAATGTAGCCAAAACATTTCTAAAGTAGCTCTGCGACTGGCGAGGAGCGAGAGACAGTTTGGGATCCTAACCCTAACCCTAATCCTGCAAAATTTAGTTTCCCTTTGAAAATTTGTGAGATTTGTTTTTAAGCCAGTTAAAAAAAAAAATCAAACAGCTACTGCAATGTGCCCCACCGTAACTGGGCACCTCGTCTCTACCCACAGAAACGGGGCAACTCCAGCTGCCACGAGCCCAGGGACAGGGCGGGGGGACAGTGCCCACAGCCAGGGCTGAGCCGTGCTCCAGGACATCCCTAGTCCAGCACTTGGGTGAAAGTAACATTTGGAGAGAGAAGAGGAACCCACAGCCATCCTCATCGTGATTGTAAATTAGGGAAATGTCTCACACACGGACGTATTTAGAGGGCACGTAGCAGCTAGCTTAAATCTGAGATAAAGGTGCTGTTAACATAAAAATCCCATCCTTCCCAGCCCATCAATTCGGAATTGAATGGGATCCAGGAACCACAATGCAAATCTCAAGGCTACAAATCTCGCTGACAGCATGTTTTGTTCCACAAACAGATGCAAAGCCAAGTATAAAACTGCACAACAATCCTTATCTGACAGGTTTCCCTTTGATTAGCTTTTAATTGCTCATTAAGATTTGGGTGGTTTATGTCTTTTCTGCATGGCAGAGGAGCAGCAACTCTGCAGGGCCACGGCGACGTCCAGCAGCACACCCAGGCTCCTCCCGGAGAGCCGCGCTCCCGCTGCCCGCCCGGCCTCGGGTGCTACTCTGGTTTGGGTGCTCTCCCCGTATCACCCCCTCCCCGCTGAATTTCAGTGTTGGTTGGGGATAGTCAGTGAGGGTGGAAAGAAGTGGCAGCTGAAGGAGCTGTAAAACAAAATCTTTCTGGAACAAAAGACATCAGTGGTGGCTCAGAGCCAAGGTCGCTACTGCCGAATTTCCCCGGCGTTACCCAGGTCTGAGGGATTCCGACCTGCCTCTGTTTGCTGGCTC
>NW_010389619.1:0-1122 GCF_000710305.1 Buceros rhinoceros silvestris
ATCTCTCTCCCCATCATGTGGAGCTGTCCTAGAAAACACCCCCTCCTCCGGGGCCAGCCCCGCTTCCTGCAGGCGGGAGGACGGACTGGAATGTCAAGCGCCCAAGCACTAAATGAAGCTGGACAGGAGGTGGGCAGGAGGAGTTCCGCATAGCCTCTCACTGCTGCTGCAAGCCCGGCTGCCACTCCCCGCCCTGCGAGCAGCCACCCAGGGAACAGTTTGTCATTTGCAGTGCCCTGATCCAGCCCCTCAAAGCAGGACTAGACCGGGGGCGGTGCAGGCGGTTCCCCGGTGCTGCCACACAGACCGTACACGAGGCCCAGGCCCGGCCACGCTGCCTGGAGCAGGGAAGGAGTTGCCTTTCCAAACGCCTTCCCCTCGCTGGGAGCAGGGTGGGAGGACCCTTCCTTCTCCAGCAGTCCCTTCCCGTGCTCAGTGGTGGTGCAGCACGGCCTGGAGATCCTCCGGCAGGGAGCCAATGATGGTCTCAATGTACAGGCCCACCCGCTGCAGAGTTTCCTCCTTCACAGGGAGGTGCTGGCAGCTGGCTCTTACCTGCAGGGAGAGAGGAGAGGCAGGAGTGTTAGAACAGCTCTGCAGATCCTCTGCCCGCTTTGCCTCTGGCCGAGCAAGCTTCACGGCGTCTCTTTAGAACGAGACAACAGAGAGGAAACCGTCTGCCGAGCCTCGGAGGTGAGCAGAGTCAGAGCCGGGAGCCTTTCCCACACGAGCGCTGGAGTCCCCGGACTGTCCCCTCTGCCGGCTCTCCAAATCGCGGAGCGGGAACAAAGCTTCCTGAACACCACGTGTGACCCCTGTCCCTGGGCCCTCCCTGCCGCAGGTACAGACACAAAGGAAGGAGCGCGGGAAGACGGAGGAGAACTCACCAGCTTCTCACGAAGTTTCAGCACCAGGTCTACAATCTCCACCTCAGACTTGTCCTTCATCCAGGCCACAATGTCCTACAGAGAGAGACCGGCTTTCTTCAGGGACATTTCGTCTCTAGAGAAGCTTTTCTCAAAGAGGCACCCCTAAGCACAGCCTGAAATAAAAGTGAGCAGGAGGTTTCCCATCCCCCTGCCCAACTGCTCGCTGCACGAGCGGCACAGGGCAGAGCTCTCC